>NC_143038.1:30350000-30557500 GCF_057628025.1 Oncorhynchus mykiss
CTATTTGGCTAATTAACAGTCTGGAGTGTCTGAGGCGGGTGAAACATGAGGTCTAGGGCTGTGTGTGTGTGCATGTGCGCGCGTGCAGATTACTGACATGTGCCCACGTCTGTGTGTGTGTTCTCGCCTGCGGTGCCCAACCTCCTCAGACGCTCGTCCTCTGCCTCAATCATTTCTAAAATGGATTTTCATTTGGCCAGCCGCCGCCCAAGGCCAAACACAAGGCTTATGGGGTTATAATATCCTCTAATACCGTCGTGCAGACACAAAATGTAGCCTCTCTCTCCTATCATACCTCTCCAGGTACAAGTGGATGTCATCACCATCACACACTATATTCCGGCTATGGATATGGGCAAGGCCGTTGCTATGCTCTGTGGCATGGTTACCCTTGGACTAACGCTGTGGATAGGTCAATGGTTATGATGATCATATTTGTAGTGTCACTCACCAACTCTCTCTCTCTCAGGATCGTGTGTAAGCTGGCTGACGCGACAGGCTACCGAGTGCAAGAGGCTCATGTGGAAGTGTGTGTGAGGGACTGCACACACGCTGACTACAAAGCCATCTCACCCAAGGCCTTCACTTTTGTGGTAAGCCCCAATCATGCCTGTGCTCAATTGTCCTTCTGTAATGTTGTCCTTTCATCATTGAAAAAAACAACAACAGTGGATCCCAGAACAAATTAATTCCTGACACGTGTTGATGTATTCCTCTTCCCCAGTCTCCCTACTTCACGCGTGTGCAGCCCTCCAAAGGCCCCCTCTCGGGGGGCACCCGCATCACCATCGAGGGGAGCCACCTCAATGCAGGCAGCGCTGTGGCGGTCAAGATCGGCCTACACCCCTGTCGCTTCGAGAGGTGAGCTCTCTGACAACACTGGGACAATAACTATTGTGTTTAAGGCTGCATTGCTTTGATGTTTTGATGTTATGGCACGGAAGAACCAGAATTTCGGGATGCGAATGACCGCCCACCATTTGTGAAGGAAATGGCTTGTTACGGGTATGACTTCATTTGTTTTTTGGGAATGACTGCCCACCGTTTGTGTTGGGAATGGCTTGTTACGGGTATGACTTCATTTGTTTTTTGGGAATGACTGCCCACCGTTTGTGTTGGGAATGACTTCCTCTGTTTACGGGGATGACCGACCTCTGTGTGTCTGGATTTTTACTTATTTGCTTTCCAGTGACGACAAATGATCTGGGAGTTAGGGTTGAAAAATGCTCTACGTGAGTCATGTTTCCCTTTTGTGATATACGTTACGGGCTGGGTAAGTTCTCCAACACGCTACCAGAGAAGCTAGAAAGGTGAGAAGGCAGGACACGGAGATGTTCTGTTCTCCGGGAGCAGGTGCTCTCAGTCTCCATAGTCTTTCATGATGAAACACACGCTCTAACTCGCACGCACAGTACCAGTCAAATGTTTGGACACACATTGTAGGGTTTTTCTTTCTTTTCACAATTTTCTACATTGTAGAATAATAGTGAAGGCATCAAATATTGTTTTAGATTTTATTCTTCAAAATAGACCGCTTTGCACTCTCTTGTCATTCTCTTTTGGCAGTGCTTTTCCAACCGTCTTGAAGGAGTTCCCACATATGCTGAGCACTTGTCGGCGACTTTTCCTTCACTCTGCGGTCCAACTCATCCCAAACCATCTCAATTGGGTTGAGATCGGGTAATTGCTGAGGCCAGGTCATCTGATGCAGCACTCCGTCACTCTTATTCTTGGTCAAATAGCCCTTACACAGCCTGGAGGTGTGTTGGGTCATTGTCCTGTTAAAAAACAAATAATAGCCCCACTAAGTGCAAGCCAGATGGGATCGCGATTCGCTGCAGAATGCTGTGGTAGCCATGCTGGTTATGTGTGCCTTGAATTCTAAATAAATCACTGCCAGTGTCACCAGAAAAGCATCCCCACACCTCCTCCATGCTTCACGGTGGGAACCACACATGCAGAGATAATCCGTTCACCTACTCTGTGTTTCACAAACACACGGCGGGTTAGAACCAAAAATCTCACATTTGGTCTCATCAGACCAAAAGGACACATTTCCACCGGTCTAATGTCCATTGCTCGTGTTTCTTGACCCAAGCAAGTCTCTTCTTCTTATTGGTGTTATTTGGTAGTGGTTTCTTTGCAGCAATTTGACGATGAAGGCATGATTCACGCAGTCTCCTCTGAACAGTTGATGTTGAGACGTGTCTGTTACACGAAACTCTGTGAAGCATTTATTTGGCCTGCAATTTCCGAGGCTGGTAACTCTAATGAACATCCTCTGCAGTAGAGGTAACTCTGGGTCTTCCATTCCTGTGGCGGTCCTCATGAAAGCCAGTAATCATAGCGCTGGATGGTTTTTGCGACTACACTTGAAGACACTTTCAACGTTTTCGTGTTGACTTACCTTCATGTCTTAAAATAATGATGGACTGTCGTTTCTCTTTGCATATTTGAGCTGTTCTTGCCATAATATGGACTTGGTCTTTTACCAAATAGGGCTATCTTCTGTATACCACCCCTACCTTGTCACAACACAACTGACTGGCTCAAATGCATTAAGAAGGAAAAAATGCCACAAATAAACTTTTAACAAGGCACTTTTAATTAAAATTCATTCCAGGTGACTACCTCACGAAGCTGGTTGAGAGAATACCAAGAGTGTGCAAAGCTGTCATCAAGGCAAAGGGTGGCTACTTCAAAGAATCTGAAATATAAAATCTATTTTGATTATTTCATAGTTTTAAAGTCTTCACTATTATTCTACAATGTAGAAAATAGTCAAAGTAAAGAAAAACCCTTGAATGAGTAGGTGTCCAAACTTTTGACTGGTACTGTATATACAAACACACACACACACACACACACACACACACACACACACACACACACACACACACACACACACACACACACACACACACACACACACACACACACACACAGCGAACTCGCAGCGTACCGTGCACTCATCTAAAGCCTCAAATGAACATGTGTTAGCAGATGGCGGGAACACCTCACAGAAGAACGAGTGCCTCGTTAAGACCTCTCAAAGAAGAGGGTTTGGGAATTTCTCTGAAATGTAGAAAAGAAAAGAAAACTGAATCAGAGGAGTACATGGGAGAAGACAAACGTTCCTCACCGTAGTAAAAGATCCAGGATATACCCATGCATTTATCTTGCAACGCAGACTCTAGTTTTCCGGACCAATTAGCTTTAGACGTAATTGCGCACAAGGCACTATCAACATGATTGGTGGGTGGTATATAGACAGCCGTATGTGACATGGTTTGTACAAGAGGCATATATGCATGCAGCGATGGCATCTGTTCATATCGGGGAAACATGTCGAGCTAAAAACATTGACTGGCTCTGGAAAGAAAGCTGCTGTCTTTGATATAGTATTGGAATTACCAAAAATAGTATGATCTAAATGGATGGCAATGTCGATAATATACTGTATGATGGGCTACATTTTGAGCTGTTTTGGTCCAGTCACATGGGGCTCATCTCAATAGTCTGAAGGTCCCTTCATCTCTCCTCGCCTTCATCTGCGTTGATCTGAAAACACAGGATAGGTGAATTCAAGGTGATGGATTCCCACCGGCGGTTTGATGCCACCTTGTCTAGTTTGTAGCAGTGCAGATGAAGGCGAGGAGAGGAAGCCACTCTAGACTATTGAGATGCAAACCTCGCACAGCACAATTCAAAGCATTGTTCTTTCAGTCCCACTCTAGCTGAGCAACATTCTATGTCTCTAAAGGAATGGACTTGGAAAGCGTTTTCCCCTTTTCTCGCGTCACGTCCAAACATTTTGCCTTTCATCTCCAAGTTCAACGTGGCCGCTTTAATCAATGCCTATTTACCCCGAGTCATTCAGCCACTTATCTCCCTCTGAAACCAATTTCTTCCCCTTCTCTCTCTCTCTCTCTCTCTTTCTCTCTCTTTCTCTCTCTCTCTCTTTCTTTCTCTCTCACTCTCTTTTCCCATTCTTTTGAACCGGCTGACAACAACCTTGTCAAAATATGTACGGCATACCACGGGTGTTGCCGGCGAGTGTTGTGGATGCGGTTGCCCGGGCAACGTAGTGGTGCAAGCGGAATACGGAAAAAGCGCTTTACTTTTTTCTTTCCCTTCTCCCCCCCCCCCCCCCACCCCCCCCCCCCCCCGTACACCTTTTAGCGGAGCCCTGGAAGACGGGGCGTTTTAAATTGCTTCTTACGAGACAGCAGGGATGTGCTCGCGGAAAAGCATCCTTGCTTATTTTCCCTTCCACTTAGTTCCCCCTCAGCTGCTGTCGTCTCTCTAGTATTTTTTCCCTCTTTCCTCTCCCTCTCTCTCCTCTCAATTTCTTGTCCATAACAGATGGGATTTGTGTATGAAATAGTTGTTGTTTAGGGTAGTTAAGTGTGTGCACTCATCACACACCATGTGTACGCACACACGCCATACATGTGCATCGATTTCACATGCATTCTACAGAATCTTGCAAACAAATACACACACACACATACATGCATCCTAATATGTACACTCGCAGGAACACTCACATTATGCAGATGTTCAAACACGGCAGGCTTCTGCTGTCTGCTTTGCCAACACTAAAACACTTCATCAGAGGAGATGGAAGTAGAGTGCAAAGTTTGTCCAACTAACCCGAACCGCAAAACTTTCGTAATACAGCACAGCTGGCTAGGTGTCTGAGAGGGTTGCATCATCTAGGGATGACCGGCGTTCTCTGGGCCTCTGCCACTCCAGATCAGTCAGGGAGAGAGAGAGCAGAGAGAGGTCTTTGAAGCCAGAGCTCTGTGAAAGTCTGTCTGACGAAACCCCCGTCTGAAAAACTGAAAGCACTGGGGCTGTGTGTGTGTGTGTGTGTGTGTGTGTGTGTGTGTGACATACTCTTCCCTTCATGCCAAATACACACATCACCCGGTGACATACTCTACGATACTTTATTGTCCATTGTTTTTATTTATTTAATTTAACCTTTATTTAACTAGGCAAGTCAGTTAAGAACAAATTCTTATTTACAATGACGGCCTATGTTCCTTCTTCATGTAACACACTCCCTCTGCCCTTCCAGGCGGAGTGCCAGGGAGATAGTGTGTGTGACGCCGGCAGGTCTGACTCCCGGCGGTACCCCCGTCATGGTGGACATCAACTCAGCTGAGCTCAGGAACCCAGAGGTCAAGTTCAACTACACCGAGGACCCCACCATCCTCAAGATCGAACCTGACTGGACTATTGCAAGGTGAGTGGGAACCGGTTGGAACTGGGCCTGTATCGACAAAGCATCTGAGACAAGTGCTGGTCTACGATCTGTCTATATAATCATTAGGATCTTAGATGCAACGCTGATCCTAGATCAGCACTCCTACTCTGTGGACACAGGCCCTGGTCTAACACTGGTTGGAACTAGTCTTAGATTTTTTTGTTGTTGTTTTGCTTTAGATCTTTTGATGGACAGTTTTATTTTAGTTATATTTGGAGATCTGAGAGGATTGGATAGGTGTAAGGTAAGAAATGTGGCACTAGCGCCCTCTTGCAACTATATTGTTTAGACCTATCCAGTCGTCTCAGATTTTCCACAAGTGCACAGCGGGTAGGGGTTGATTTGGGATTGGGCATTAGTCTTAGCACTGAGCCAAGTATGCTGTAGGCACACTTCAGTTTCACACACAGTATCGAGTGACATCAAACACGCAGGCGCTGGTATTTTTTTACCACACTTATTTTCCCCCTGAAAACGGGTACAACAGCAAATCTTCGCAGAAAAGGGACTCGAAAGCCGCTGGTAGCTTGTGTTGCAGTCGACGCAAAGACTGTATAAATATTGTCTGACTTATTCAAATGAGACAATGTAGTGAGCCAGTTTGCCACAGGAATATTTATGAACAAACACAAGCTGTGTACAGAGCAGGAAGTGGATTCCAGTGTAAAACGGGCTTGAAAGAATGACCTAGAAAAACTGAGTTGGTGCTCATTGCTCAGGCAGGCAGATAGCACACTTGATGCTCCCTAAATAGTAATGTGGCCTTCTATCAACTCAAACAGTCTGGTTGACTGAAGTAATGTCTTTCTGGAACACCTTCTATAGGTCACCAGTCTTGTAATGCGTTATAAAGACATTACATGGTATTTATTATAAGGGACATTTCAACAGTTTTCAACTCGACACTCAATTATTTTTAAAGTGACCCCCGATGTCATCACAAGAAGTCCTTTTCCTTGTATATATATTTGACTTCATGTAGAACATTTCAATTTTCACACATTTAGAAGCTGGTAGGGTGCTGCTGGACATAATACATATGTGATTTTTTTTTTTTAAGTGGTCAAGTGCCCCTTTTAATATGCAGTTATAGTCTCTTATAAGGACCCATAGAAAATTGAAAAGCAAGTTCAATGGAGAGTGGATCCAGGTGAGGAAACAATGAGCAACTAATTGATCAACCTAAAATGGCGACCATGGAGAAGTATGCACAAAGTGTTTAAGTGCTTCCATTCAGCCACCGGATGATTGGCAGGTGCATTTCAAGGGCACCCAAACAGACACGATGCCGTCAGACCGAAAAATGTCCGCCAGTCGCTAGGTGGAACGGGTCAAACCACTACGGAGACATCACGAGGGGAAAGTAGAGGTGAAAATAGGCGAAGCGGTTTTTAAAATCTCCGTAGGGGCGGAGAGACGGTCGGCAGACTCGACACCACCGAGGTGCGAGGAGGCGAGCGGTCTCATTTGGAACGGAGGTGTGAAAGGAAGGAGTGGAGACGTAGAGAGGAGGATGAAAAGGTGTTAGCGTCGCTGGCGTTAGCCTCAGGAGGGAACGTGACCTCACTGGCTCGCTCGTTATTTGGTGTTTTTCTCACCGCTCCCGGAGGATTGGCTGTTTCTCCTCCCGGCCAATCACGACGTGTGTACCTCGCAAAAGCAAATTTGTTGCCGCATCCTCTCCGGCAACCTTTATCACACGCCCGCAACAAACAACAAAGGTGGTTTCCGACACACGTTCACCACACGACGTTGGTTAAACGTACCGAGGGTCGACACAACTCACTTGTTACTTTTCAGCTTGTGCTGGCACACTGACAGTCTCCCTGTGCTAACCTCGCAGTGGCTAAACAGCACAGCGGAGATGTCACATAGGAATGGGTTTCACAACGTCACCTGGAATCAGTACACTTCGCAATCAATAGTAGTCAACTCCTACCAAGTGCCACTCTTGGTTACCCCACACCATCTTGCAGCCTCTTGAGTGGTGTTCCATCGACCCCTTTGTCTGTAACAAGTATTTGCTTTAGTGTCTTTACACAGATGAGCAGGTGGGCCTCGGGTAGGTTAGCTTGCATGCTTTCCTGATTCAAACTTGTCACATTGTGTCATGTCACTCTGGTTTAGGGAGGTCAGCTCCCCTGTGGTTGAGAGGGGGGTGTCTGGTGGGGACGTGGCTCTTGCCCATGTTACCCTTGTCCTTATGGGTAATTGTCAGGTGAATTGAAAAAGTCAAATGGTGAAAAGTTCAGAGAGCCAGCAATTCCACAGTCTGGGTCAGGGCTGGGCGATATCGAATGAATGCAATATTCTAAAAATGCCTGTTTCCAGTTATTATTATTATTTTTTTCATTTTTACGAGCGTTTATGTCCGCTTGTTCTCATATGTTGTCTTTTTTTTGGTCACGTTCGCTTCTTCTGTGCTGTGCACCTTCCCATTTACGCCAGAGATCGGTATATAATGATGAGATGCTCATGTCTCTGCCTTAACAATGGGAGTCGTTGTCCCAGAGGCGACAAGCTTAGGTCCTAAATAAGCGCATAGAAATGCATTGGGCTTATTTTGGACAGATTTTGGCAAGAGCGCTCCTCTTTCTCCCAAGCCCCTCTCCCTACCACTTACAACAACGAAGGTGAGAGATCACTTCTTCCTCTCTGACAAACGGTTTATACTCGTAATTTGAGGTTTGGCCCAACAGAATCGCTCATATGCATACCAAAACGCATGGAGACATTATTTTTGACTATAATAGAGGAGAAGATAACCTTTTGAACCATACACGGTTTATGTTTGAACTCAAATTTCGAGCAGAGCAGACACTACTAAAACGGATGTACCCATGAACTCTCATTCTGGAAAAATGAATGCTCAGTTTGTCGCGCATTAGGGTACCACGTCTTGCTAGTGGCATTTTAGTCAAATAAAGAGGACTATTCTAGCTGTCTAGACTGTTTTATAAATGTGCAATAAGCATAAAACAAATATGTGAGGAATTGGCAACTCGTTCATTGTGAGGAATAAGGGTAGGCCACTTGATGTCTTGAAAAAGAGAAGGAGAGCCGCAGACTCTCCGATGCAATAATTGAATAACCTGACGTTTCGACAGACAAGCTGTCTTCGAATCAATCAAATGTATTTGTTAAGCCCAGCCTAAAACCCCCAAAACAGCAAGCAATGCTGATGTAGAAGCACGGTGGCCAGGGAAAATATACCTAGAAAGGCAGGAACCTAGGAAGAAACCTAGACAGAGACCAGGCTCTGAGGGGTGGCCAGTCCTCTCTTCTGGCTGTGCCGGGGTTGAGATTATAACAGTACATGGCCAAGATGTTCATAGATGACCAGCTGGGTCAAATAATAATAATCACAGTGGTTGTCGAGGGTGCAACAGGTCAGCACCTCAGGAGTAAATGTCAGTTGGATTTTCATAGTCGGGCATTCAGAGTTAGAGACAGCAGGTGCGGTAGAGAGAGAGAGAGTTGAAAACAGCAGGCCGGGGACAAGGTAGCACGTCTGGTGAACAGGTCAGGGTTCCATAGCCACAGGCAGAACAGTTGAAACTGGAGCAGCAGCACGACTAGGTGGACTGGGGTATAATGATAAACACGGCGGGTCACTAGTTTATATATGTCAAAGGACACAGGTGTCTGTAATCATGGCCGGGTGTGGCTTGATATCATTGGTTAATTTTCAGATATAAATAGAACCTACAGAAACATGAGTGGATAGCAAAGCAACAATATGGCTACATGGGCCTACAAACATTTACAATGAATAGCAAAGTCACAATAATCACAAGAATGGCATCAGAGTCTATGTTGAGACGGGTCTTAAATGAAAGATGTTAAAAAATCGTCAAGGTCATCCCCTCTCCTAGGGAGGGTGACGTGTTCAATGCCAATATAACTTAGGGGTGAAATCGAGTGGTTCGCTTCCAAAAAGTGGTCCGCAACAGGATGCGTCAAGTTTTTTGCCCCTGATGTACTAAGATGCTCTGAGATTCGTGCCTCCCGAAATTCCCGCTTCCTTTTGCCAACAATTTTTACCACAAGGACAAGTTTTATAAGATAAATAACTGCCTTAGTGGAGCAAGTGATGGCTCCAGTTTCCCTATTTGGGGGGTGTTTAAAGGATCTACATTTATAAGTGCCACTGCATTGAGCACAGCCATTACACTTGTAGTTTCCATCCGGTAGAGGCACAAATAGACGTTGTGCAGGTTATTTTAGGGTGGTAAATCAGAGTTTACCAATTGATTTCTGCACCGCGAGAATACGACCAAGGGGAGGGTCCGAAAACACATATTGTCATCAGATCTTAGAATGTGCCAATGTTTGAACGATTCCCTTAATTTGTTCAGAGCACTTTGAATAGCGGGTAGTGATTTCAACATTTGAACAAAGTGAACAAACAGTTGGAGGTTACTGAAGGTTGTGTTCATAACATTGCCCTGTTAGCTGAATTCAGAACTTGTGAAATGATTCCTAGTTTTTTGACATTTTGCAAATATTACATTTACATGATTATTGAGATCCTTTACTCAGTACTTTGTTGAAGCACCATTGGCAGCGATTACAGCCTTGTGTATTCTTGGGTATAACGCTACAAGCTTGGCACGCCTGTTTTTGGGAAGTTTTCCCCCATTCTTCTCTGCAGTTCCTCTCAAGCTCTGTCAGGTTGGATGGGTAGCGTTGCTGCACAGCTATTTTCAGGTCTCTCCAGAGATGTTCGATCAGGTTCAAGTCCGGGCTCTGGCTGGGCCACTCAAGGACATTTAAAGACTTGTCCCAAAGCCACTCCTGCATTGTCTTGGCTGTGTGCTTAGGGATGTTGTCCTCTTGCAAAGTGAACCTTCGCCCCAGTCTGAGGTCCTGAGCGCTCTGGACCTTATACAGACAGGTGTGTGCCTTTAAAAAGCATGTTCAATCAATTGAATTTAATTCAAGTCCAATCAAGTTGTAGAAACATCTCAAGGGTGATCAATGTAAACAGGATGCACCTGAGCTCAATTTCGAGTTTCATAGCAAAGGGTCTGAATACTTATGTAAATATTTCTGTTTAGTTTTTTGTAAATTTGCAAAAATGTCTTAACCTGTTTTTGCTTTGTCATTATGGGACATTGTGTGTAGATTGAGATTTATTTATTTAATCAATTTTAGAATAAGGCTGTAACGTAAAATAATTTGGAAAAAGTGAAGGGGTCTGAATACTTTCCGAATGCACTGTACGTCATGAATCACCCATAGATTTGAAAAAAATTGAGATATGGGATTTGGGACATATCGCTAAATCGTTAAAGCTCGGACATGAACTAAAAGGCTAAAACAAGAATTAAAAAGTAAAGAGCATAAAATCTAGCCAACCTGCTCTCCTCTAACCTTGCTTTCCACCCCAACTGCCTCTCTCCCCCAAACACACATGCACCTGTATTCAATCAACTCAAATTGGTGGGAGGGGCTTACCATACACAATTAGCAAATCCTGATTCTAAACACATTTCTTTAACACACTTAACTGCTGCAGGTGAAATGGTGGGAAAAAAACATGTTAACTATGGCAGGATATGAATTATGAGTGAAAAAAACAGGGCCCTTCAACAGAAACATTTAACACACACACACACTGGGGAATATCTGCCATCTTCACACAGACGACGATTAATTTAATCGGGTGTCTTAGTGCTGAGCTGAAACAAAAGCCGGCACATCCAGTACCTCTCCAGTACCTGAAATGGACGATACCATTTTGGGTTTTAGACATTTGGAGGTGGTTCATTGATAACCTAACAACTCACACTAAATTCTTCCGCTGCTCTGTCGTTCACTACATACTTTAGTCTGAGACTGCCATCATTGAAGTTGTTTGTGACGAGTGGTATTGTAAAAAATAAATAAAAAAGTAATCAGCGATTAGATCGTCTCTAAACTAATCAGAGTGTCCAAGCCAATGACAAACTGCCACTTTACCCACGTGTGTTCTGGCTCTGGCCCAACTAATCGGTTTCTGGACCAATTAGACGGCCCCGAATGTGTTCGCGTTCGGCGAAGGGTCAGGGAGGTACTCCGATCCAGACTCATTGCAAAGAATGGCCATGGGCAATAGCTTAGCGTTCGGCCGGAGCAAGGAGCCTGGGTAGCCGGGCAAGTTCATTGAGGTAATAATCTAGTATTTTGGTCCCTTCCCTGAAGCTATTCGAGTTTAAACAAGCTTTTAATATGCAAGTGCCTTAGCGTTGCCATCATTACCTCTGATGGAGTGCGTGAAACGGTTCACGTACTCTACGGTGTCGAGGACTCATTAACATTAATGCCAGAACTGGATGGCCTTTTTCACTTTGACAAAAAATCAGGCCACCGCGTGGTTCTCTGGAAGATGTGGTTCTCTGGAAGATATGGCCTGTGTCCCAAATGGGACCCTATTCCCTTCATAAAGCACTACTTTTTTTTTACCAGAGGCCTTTCAGCCATGGTATGCTTGTTATGGCCTTTTTTGCAAGATATCAGGGAAGATATCACTGGGTATAACTGCAAGATATTAGTTTGAAAAATTGCGTGTTACAGTGGATGGAGGTTTCAGGGGTAATTGGTGTCCCTCTCCCTAATTCTTTGTCTGCATCCCAAATGGCACCTTATGGCACCCCCGTTCGCAGCTCGCGGACACCGATGCGGGCCCAGAACGGGGTCAATACGGGGCCTCGGGTCCCGGGAAAAATCATAATAAATACACAAATGCTCAGACTTTGACCCCTGTTATCATATAAACACGCATAAGGCATGGAAGAATTTGCAGAATTGCAGGAAATTAGCTTTAATATTTTCTCTCCATCAAGAGGGGTGTGAACAGTTTGGAGTTACTACGCCGATAAATGACAACATCCACCCAGATCGTTGCCACCTAGGAAATTTGTGTGACCGGACCTTCTCAAATAGTACTCGAGTACCCCTGCTCTATATAGTGCACAAGTTTAGACCGGATCCCTTGGGCCCATTTTGGACTCACCCTCTGCCTTCTGTAATATTATAAATATTTTGATGCGATCGAACAGCGAATGGGATTATTGCTTTGCTATTGCAGTGTGTAAGTGTGTATGTGCTGTTATGGGTTTTGTTGTTGATGGTTTCCTCTTTTTCAGTGGCGGGACTCTGTTGACCATCACTGGCACCAACCTGGCTACCATCAAAGAGCCGAAGATGAGAGCCAAGTACGGGAAAGCCGAATCTGTCAACGTGAGTACTACTGACCCAACACGCATACATACTGCACACACGCACCGTCCTGTATAACTAACCTAGTGAGAACACACAATTCAGTCCCATTCAAAATCCTACATTGCCTAACTTTATCTCTAAAACCTAACCTTAACTCTAACCCTAACCCTTAATCTAACACTAATTCTAACCCTAACCCTAAACCCCCTATGAATAGCATTTGACCTTGTGGGGGCTAACAATGTCCCCAGTTGGTCAAATGAGTGTTTTGTTTACTATTCTTGTTGGGACTTCCGGTATAGTGCTTGAGTATAGTTAAACATGTGCGCACACACACACACACACCTGACCCGGTGATCAACCAGCCCCGGGCCTATTTATGGGTGTGTGTTTTTGGTGGTGAATCTCCATTTAGCAGGTTAACCTTTTTGAAATGTCAACCAGCAATAAACCTGGGCTTTCTGGCAAATCCCTCCATCCTTCCTTCACCTAGCACCACAGGGCTAGGTTAACCTTTTCTCTTTCAGTCTGCCCTCTCCATTCCTGTCTCTCTCTCTCTCTCTCTCTCTCTGTCTCTGTCTCTCTGTCTCTCTGTCTCTCTGTCTCTCTGTCTCTCTGTCTCTCTGTCTCTCTGTCTCTCTGTCTCTCTGTCTCTCTGTCTCTCTGTCTCTGTGTCTCTCTCTCTGTCGCTCTCTCTCTCTCTCTGTCGCTCTCTCTCTCTCTCTCTGTCGCTCTCTCTCTCTGTCTCTGTCGCTCTCTCTCTGTCGCTCTCTCTCTGTCGCTCTCTCTCTCTCTCTGTCGCTCTCTCTCTCTCTCTCTCTCTCTCTCTCTGCACAACATATCCCAGACCAAAACAAAGTGTATTTTACTGCTTTTTCCCTCTTCCGTGTCACCATTTTTATCCGTCTGCCCCGTGCAATGTCAGACCCCGCTAGCTAATGCACTGTGATTACTTGGCATGCCAGAGGGGGACTGGGTGGAGTGTTGTGGAAAAGTAGAGTGGTGAGGCGACTCAAACGTTTCCAAAGCGTGTGTTTAGGATTGTTTGTTAGCGTCAGTCTTGCTAACCCTTGTATATGCCCTTACTGTCTCAGTCGCTCTGCATTAATGGGAGCGTAGAATGTTTAGCCCACAGGGGCGAACAGCAGGGGATGATTTGGGCTTTTTTGGTTCTTTGTTTTTGTTTACGTTCTTGTTTAGATTGTGGAAGCTATGAACCTATCCACTGTCCTCTCTCAGCGCTGATGTTACTCAGATGTGTTTTTGTTGACATATTTTTTTTTTTACATTAGTTATCTTTTTGGGGGGGGGGGCTAAATGTCAGTGTACTGTGACATAATGAACTTATCCACCGTTCCCTTTTTTTGTGTGTGTTTTTTCTACATTTTGTTAGCAATTTGTATTTATATTATGGAAGCTAACAATTAAATGTAATCGTATTTACGTAATGAACTTATCCATCCTCTCTCTCCTTCAGAACTGCACAGTGCTTAACAACACAGTGATGGTTTGTCTGGCGCCCTCTGTGGCCATCTCGGAGAAGGGCTTCTCAGAGACGGGCAGCGGTCCCGACGAGATCGGCTTCATTATGGACGACGTGCGCGCCACACTGGTTGTCAACGAGACGTTCAGCTTCTACCCGGATCCTGTGATAGAGCCGCTTAGTCCCACGGGCCTGCTGGAGCTCAAACCCAGCTCCCCACTCATCCTCAAGGTGAGACTGATGGAGACTGGAGACCAGGGTGGGGGAGGAACGTCCAGGATTGTGGTGGGTTGGGGTCCTAGAGTGGAGTTGGGGGATTCTGAGGAAGCTACCAGTGTGGAGGAGTGTTATTGTGTGGAGCGTGGGAGTTTGGAGGAGCTTTAAAAAAAAAAAAATTTAAATCTCTCCCAGGGAGGAGAAATTACACCGTATGAAGGCCTCCAGGTTCAATTGTAACCGTCAAATTGTAGACTTCAATCTCACCCAACCGACTCAGGTTAGAAAAGAGTTAAAACTTCGCAGCTGCGTCCAATATATTTATGAAATGACATTGATGTCCATTTTAATTGCCCTCTTTCTCTTAAAACCTTCCATCATAAATGGTTGTCCTATTTATTTGTTCCCTACCACCCTTTGAGCTTATTGCCTTTTTCAAAAGAACGCTTTGAGATCCGACATCACCTTAAAAGGCGCTACCTGTGCCGTCCCCTGCTGTGATAGGCCGAGAGCCCGTTGAAAAGTATCATCCAAATACAACGCAGATGTGCCACTTGCACCTGTTCCCCCCGTCAGATAACGTCAGAGCAAGTTCACAGCCAAATGGTAACTTTATTTATACCAGAGCCTTTGAATCCCTCTTGCGTTTATATATTGACTCGCCTATTTTGTCATCTCCCCTCTCTCCTTGAACTTCAAAGCCATTCCTCTGGAGAAAAAAAAAACCTCCACCGTGGTACTGTATATCATGGATATTTTATATGAAATCAGCTTTATTTTCCTTATAGCCAATCAGAAACGAACTGGGAAGTTGAGAAAATTGTGACCCTCACAGTTTAAATAAAGATTCCATAATGAACCCTTACAATCCTTTGATTGCTGCGTCTTCTGCTTCTCTGAGAAGCCGGAGGGAGGGGGGGAGGGAGGGGGGGGGGGGGGGGGACGCACATTAAACTGGCATCATATTAAATAATTGTGGATAAATTAGATGTGCATCAGATTTTCCAAGCAATTAATTCCTCTCCCTGCAAAGCCTCGTGGGTAAGTGTGGGGGGGGGGGGGGCAGGCAGAGACGTGTGTTTTGGTGGGTTTATTTATCACTCTAAATTGGTTCCCTCACGGCCAATGAGACGCCGCGAAAGCCCCCGTCAGGCTCAACTAAACGCCACCAGAATCCCAGGTCCCCCTACGCTGGGTCTTGACTTTACTAAAGAACCGCCTGTGGCTAATAAGACCTCGCTACGGCATCTGTGGAATTAGGACTTGATCATCAGAAATCACCCCCTTTCTATGTATGATTAAATAGGTATGTACGTGACTGACGGTTCGAGGTGAGAGGGTGTGTTCGCGTGCGTGTGTGTTGAGTTTGTGTTGTGTGTGTGCGAACATGCGTTCCTATGCATTCTCTTGAGCTGTGTGTCTAACGTGGTGTGTTTCTGTCGCGGTCTCTCTCCTAGGGTAAGAACCTAATCCCGGCGGCCCCTGGTAACGCTCGTCTCAACTACACGGTCCTGATCGGAGAGACACCCTGTGTCCTCACCCTGTCAGAGAGCCAGCTGCTCTGTGAGTGGCCCAACCACACCGGAGAACACAAAGTCACCGTAAGTACTCTACTGAAGCCTCTTCGACTTTGGGTTGGGCTGTGCTGTGTGTCGTCTTGTGCGTCACTGTGTCGCAATCACGTTTCACCTCTCTGGTTTTTCGCTCGTCTCGGTTTTCTCTCTTTACGTCCTCTTTCTGTTCTATACTCTTTCAATATCACATGACAGTCCGGTCTCCTCTTTTGTCATGTCCATATCCCCATCCCTCTATTCCTTCCTCTTTTCCTCTTGCCTGGATTCGGTTCAAAGGAAGAGTAGAAGAGATGGCAAGAGCATCAGAAGGATGGGCCATTTTATTCTTGCCGTCTCTTCTACTCTTCTTTTGGACGACCGCTCTCTCTCTCCATTGCGTTGTTCTTTTTTCCGTTCTCGTTCTTAATTTGGCTGACGGTTTCTGCAGGGATTTGCGTAGACATTGGTATCCAATGCAGCCCAGAAATGACGCATGGCCAAAGAGGTCCATGTCTATATTTTACAGTCCCTCGGTTGCATGTGGTGTTTGATCGATATCGGCCGGCAAATTACAATTCAAGGCCTATAGCGTTATGTTCTTGATTTGAAAGGGTTACCAAGGGTGCATCTCAATACACATGTTTTTTCTAGACTCTCCTCGTCTCCTTTTCTTCTGCACTGATTACCACAATGTTGGGACAAGGATAGGAATTGGAGTTGCATCTTAGTAGCCTAGTTTTTTTTTACACTGAACAAAAAATATAAATGCAACATGCAACAATTTCAAAGATTTTACTGAGTTACAGTTCATATAAGGATATCAGTCAATTTAAATAAATGTATTAGGCCCTAATCTATGGATTTCACAAAACTGGGAATACAGATATGCATCTGTTGGTCACAGATAACTTTTTTTTAAAGGAAGGGACGTGGTTCAGAAAACCAGTCAGTATCTGGTGTGACCACGATTTGCCTTATGCAGCACAACACATCTCCTTCACACAGAGTTGTATCAGGCTGTTGATTGTGGCCTGTGGATGTTGTCCCACTCCTCTTCAATGGCTGTGTGAAGTTACTGGATATTGGCGGGAACTGGAACGCGCTGTTGTACACGTCGATCCAGAGCAACCCAAACATGGTCAATGGGTGACATGTCTGGTGAGTATGCAGGCCATGGAAGAACTGGGACATTTTCAGCTTCCAGGAATTGTGTACAGATCGTTGCGAAACATGAGTTGATGGTGGCAGATGAACGGCACGACAACGGGCCTCAGGATCTTGTTACGGTATCTCTGTCCATCGATAAAATGCAATTGTGTTCTTTGTCCGTGGCTTATACCTGCCCGTACCATAACCCCACCGCCACCATGGGGCGCTCTGTTTATAACGTTGACATCAGCAAACCACTTGCCCACACGATGCCATACGCTGTCTGCCATCTGCCTGTCACAGTTGAAAGAGGGATTCATTTGTGAAGAGCACACTTCTCCAGTGGCCATCAGTGGGGCAAACGCTCACCTTCGAATTCGGTTACGGCGCTGAACTGCAGTCAGGTCATGACCCTGTGAGGACGACGAGCACGCAGATGAGCTTCCCTGAGACGGTTTTAAAGGTTGTGCAGAAATTATTCGGTTGTGCAAACCAACAGTTTCATCAGCTGTCTGGGTGGCTGGTCTCAGATGATCCTGCAGGTGAAGAAGCCGGATGTGGAAGTTCTGGGCTGTAAGTGGTTACACGTGGTCTGCGGTTGTGATGCAAGTTGGACGTACTGCCAAATACTCTAAAACAATGTTGAAGGCGGCTTATGGTAGGGAAATTCTCTGGCATAAGCTCTGGTGGACATTCCTGCAGTCAGCAGGCCAATTGCACGCTCCTTCAAAACTTGAGGCATCGGTGGCATTGTGGTGTGTGACAAAATTACACATTTTAAAGTGGCCATTTATCGTCCCTAGGACAAGGTGCAGGTGTGTAATTATCAATGCTTTTCCTGAATCAGCTTCTTGCCACACCTTTCAGGTGGATGAATTATTTTGGCAAATGAGAAATGCTCACTAACAGGGATGTAAACAAATTTGTGCACAACATTTGAGAGAGATAATATTTTTGCATGTGGAACATTTCCGGGATCTTCTATTTCAGCTTATGAAACATGGGATCAACACTTTACATGTTGCGTTTTATATTTTTGTTCAGTGTAGTTGAAACTAGGGCTTGTGTAATTCATACTGTGCGAAGGTAAGACTATTTCTTCTAGCCCGGGCGTTGCGACAAGGAAACGTATTCAACTAGGTTTGGAATATGCTCACGCGCTATCACACACATACACCAGCTTTGTAGTGTAGCGCTAGTGTTACAGGCTTTGGTTTGTCAATTTCTGTTTTGAGGTTGGACTTGTGCTCATCAGCACGTAGGGCGTACCGATTGGTGTCGACTCATTAGTCAGCATGTGTTGCACCTGTGCTGGTTGCCATCTTGTTAGTGTGAAGGTGTTTCACTTGTGCTGGCCCAGGTGCTATTTAAGAGTGGCTGGCCCAGTGCTCCTGTTGTCTTGAGAGAAGTGGAGGGTCAACACCTTTTAGTTGGCGCTCCCTATTTGATATCTCGAAAAACATTCCTTTGTCTGATTTCTCATATTTGGTTTTGCTCCACCTTTTTGGTTTGTTACCTGTCTTTGTTTGGTGTGGGTTTGTCTTTTGTTTTCCTCGTCTTGGGAAAATTTAGAGGGGCTCATGGTGTGTGTCTTTTAGGTTCCCGTTGTTGGACACCCTCAAGAGTGTCTTTCAAAACCCCTCCTAAACCCCCAGCTGTTTTGGTTGTTGGTCAGTGACTGTTAGTTTCCCCACTTCTGTTTGAGTGACGTTTTTGGTTTTCTTGCTGGGGAACATAACACTGTCATGTGTGACAGACACGGGTGTGTGAGAGAGACTCTATGTGGCTTGTTGGGGTATGACTGTGCAAATTGCGGCTGTTAAATGGACATTTCAAAAATGTACTTCGTATTTATAATCCCCAGCACCACCCCAACGTCAACATATGTTTTTACAAAAATACACAAAAAAATAATTATTTAAAACATTTGCACGTTTCTGTTTTGTAGTAAAAAATATAAAGATAAAGTGTTTCCAATGACATCATTGTAGGCAATGCCTATTCAGAATTAGTTAACGTCACACAATGCACACCGATGATGTCATAGGAAACACTTATCTTTCTCTATATTTTTTACTACAAAACAGAAACACTCAATCTTTTTTACTACATATGTTGATGGTGATGCTGGAAATGATGAAAATGAAGTTGAAAAATATTGACATTTCCCTTTAACAGCTCCTCACTGAGAGAGGGTTGGGAGGTAATGAATAACTAGATGGAAATAGCAGCGACAAAGAGCTGGAAGTCCTGTGTGTGTGCGCGTGTGTGTGTGTGTGTGTGTACGTGCACTCTATTTCTGATAAATTACATCTAATGCGCCATATGATTGTGTTGAAATGTGTGTTTTAAAGGTATTGTCCTATGAAGAATCTAAAACCATGTGTGTTTCGCCCCCCCCCCCCCCCCCCCCCCCCCAGGTGCGTGTTGGGGGCTTTGAGTACTCCCCCGGTACCATCCAGATCTACTCTGACAGCCTGCTTACCCTGCCCGCCATCATCGGCATCGGAGGGGGCGGCGGCCTGCTCCTATTGGTCATCATCGCTGTGCTCATCGCCTACAAGAGGAAGTCGCGGGACGCCGACCGCACGCTGAAACGCCTGCAGCTCCAAATGGACAACCTGGAGTCCAGGGTGGCGCTGGAGTGCAAGGAAGGTAAGCCACACCTGTCAATCAATTACATTAAATTCAATTAAATTCAACTTCATTGACCTATTCAGGACGAGGAGTCTAAGCAACAGCTGTCAATCAACAAAAAGTAGGCCAGGTTTCTCGCGACTTGAGGGGCTACTGCACTGGTGGTGCAGACATCTGTTCCAGCCCAGCACACGAACAGTCACTGAATCGTGGTCTTCCTGAGGAGAATACAAAACAAATGGAAATAGGAGAGTGGCATTCTAGAGGCAGAGCAGGACAAGCTCAATATCCATCTACTTCCTCTCCATCCAAAAACACACACACACACACACACACACAAAATGGCCCTCCCACTGGGTGCTGCTTGCTCTTGGTACCCATCCAGAAGAACACTTTGATCGGGGCTCCGCCGCCCGGCGCCAGATGTTGGGTTCCTCCCCAATGCGAGGTCTGCTTGGATGGCCTTTCTGTTTTAGGAAGGGAGGGAGGGAGAGAGAATGGTGGATGGAGAGAGAGAGGGAAGGAAAGAGAGGGCGGGAGAGGGGGGAGGTGTCTGCAACGCGTGGTCTCACATTAACATTTGTTCATTTGGCACACTCCTGATCTGGTGGGAGGCCAATGATACTGTCTGTCTATCTGTTTTGGGAGAGAGTGGAAATAGAGTAGATTTGATTTTAGGCTTCCTTAAAGATAGATGGAGAGAATGGGAGCGCGAGAGTAGAGAGAGGTTTGAGGATTCCATAAGGAGAGTGAGTGAGAGAGAGAGTGAGAGATTTGGATAGTGTGTAGATTTGAATGCGCCATAAGGAGAATCATACTGCAGCATCTGCTCTGCAGTTTAGAGAACCTAGAAGTAGCCCATCCCATGCTTAAATATTTTCACAAGATAGCGAGACTGTAGCCTGGGTACCGGTCTGTTTATCTAACATTCCACTCCTTATACTCTGTGTCATTTGCCAATGAATGACTTGAGTGTAATGTCAGCTAAACCGACTGGTACCCAGGCTGGCAAGACTGGTGTGATATGAAGCATTCTTAGTAACAAGGCATTGTACAGTTAAAAAACACAGAGTGCAGGAGACCGGGCTGTGGTCCCTGTCATCACAATGGCCATCTCTGCCCAGCGCCACATGGCAACAGACACCGATTGGCCGCCATCTTCGCCACACTGTCCATCCAGGGGTCACCACCTTGTCTGTCCCCCACAGTCACCACAGATGGATGGAGAGCGACAGAGAGAGATAGGTAAAGGTGCATAGGGAGAGATGGATAGAGCCCCAGAGACGGGAGAGATGGATAGAGCCACAGAGAAGGGAGAGATGGATAGAACCACAGAGAAGGGAGAGATGGATAGCGAGAGGGGGAGATACAGGTGCGAATGGATAGAGGGACAAGAGGCAGGGTGTGATAAAGCAACCGAGAGATGGATAGAGGGAAGGAGGGTATGTGAAAGGGAGGTACAGGTAGAAATGGATAGAGAGAGATGAGGGGACACAGAAACGGAGAAAAGGGCATAAGGAGAGATGGATCAAGGGACAGAGAGAGGGTAAGATGGATAGAGAGCGATTGGGGGGGGGGGGGTCACAGGGAGGTGGATAAAGAAGGACAGAGAAAAACGATATGTGAGCGAGAGATCGATCAGACTGTGTTTATTTCCTTATTTGTTTGTGGGGTTTCTTTAGTCAAGATTACACGACAAGAGACGGAGAGGTTATTCACACAGTTCTCACATGCGCCGAATACAACCGGTGAAATGCTTACTTTACAAGCCCTTAAGCCCTTAACCGACAGTGCCGGTTAAGAAAATATTTCCAAAGTAAACAAAATAAGATGAAAAGTAACACAACAAAATATCAGTAACGAGGCTATATACAGAGGGTGCCGGTACCAAGTCAATGTGCGGTGGAACAAGTTAGTCGAGGTGAAGTGACAAAAACAAAGGGCGGGGTGTCCATGTAAAAAGTCCGGTGGCCATTTGATTAAGTGTTCAGCAGTCTTATGGCTTGGGGGTAGAAGCTGTTCAGGAGCCTTTTGGTCCTAGACTTTGCCCTCTGGTACCGTGTGTTGTGCGGTAGCAGAGAGAACATTCTATGACTTGGGTGACCGGACTCTCTGACAATGTTTTGGGGACTTCCTCTGACACCGCCTAGTGTAGAGATCCTGGATGGCAGGAAGCTTGGCCCCAGTAATGTACTGGGCAGTAAGCACTACCCTCTGTAGCGCCTTACGGTTGAATGCCGAGCAGTTGCCATACCAGGCTTTGATGCAGCCGGTCAGGATGCTCTCGATGGTGCAGCTGTATAACTTTTTGAGGATCTGGGGATCCATGCCAAATCTTTTCAGTCTCCTGAGGGGGAATAGGTGTTGTCGTCCTCTTCACGACTGTCTTGGTGTGTTCGGACCATGATAGTTTGTTGGTGATGTGGACACCAAGGAACTTGAAACTCTCGACCAGCTCCACTACAGCCCTGTCAATATTAACGGGGGCTTGTTCGGCTCACATTTTCCTGTAGTCCACGACCAGCTCCTTTGTCTTGCTCACATTGAGGGAGATGTTGTCCTAAAACCACACTGCTAGGTCTCTGACGACCTCCTTATAGGCTATCTCATCGTTGCCGGTGATCAGGCCTACTACTGTTGTGTTGTCAGCAAACTTAATGATGGTGTTGGAGTCGTGCTTGCCCATGCAGTTGTGGGTGAACAGGGAGTACAGGTGGACTAAGCATGCACCCCCTGATTGTCCCCAGTGTTGGTTGTTGCCTACCCATACCACCTGGGGGCGGCCCGTCAGGATGTCCAGGATCCAGTTGCAGAGGGAGGTGTTTAGTCCCCGGGTCCTTAGCTTAGTGATGAGCTTCGTGGGCACTATGGTGTTGAACACCGAGCTGTAGTCAATGAACATCATTCTCACATAGGTGTTCCTTTTGTCCAGATGGGAAAGGGCAGTGTTGAGTGCGATGGAGAATGCGTCATGTGTGGATCTGTTGGGGCGGTATGCGAATTGGAGTGGGTCCAGGGTTTCAGGGATGATGATGATGATGTTGATGTGAGCCATGACCAGCCTTTCAAAGCACTTCATGGCCACCGACTTTAGATGCCACTGAAAGAAATGGAGGGGACCTACAATGGGTCACAGGACACTCATATAGAGAGCAGAATGTGTATGAACAGTGGGACACACTAAGATATATCATGCGGCTACTCTGCTGCGTGGGGAGCTCTGCGGTAGGGAGAGAGGTGGAATGTGTGTTTGCGTAGGTGTGTCCATATTTCTTCCAGCTCTTGGTGTACTCTCTACTCTACCCGAGTTCACGTAAAATCAGTGCAAAATGTTTAGCTTTTATCCTACAACAACACTGACACATATTTAACACATGACCAATGTTAAAACTGTCAATGCCGTTCTGTACATACATTAACAATAGATTAACTATCCTTGTGCCGCTCTACTCCTCCCTCCCTTCTCTCTCCTAAGCCTTTGCGGAGCTGCAGACAGACATCCATGAGCTGACCCAGGAGCTGGACGGAGCTGGCATCCCCTTCCTAGACTACAGAACCTATGCCATGAGGGTCCTCTTCCCTGGTATCGAGGACCACCCCGTGCTCAAGGAGATGGAGGTACGGGTCAGTAACGCCCAGGGTTCCAATTATGCATGGACTCTTAGGGGTGATGTAATTCTCGTGGGGGGGGGGGCTTGTACTCAAACCATGGTAACCCCATAGCAATGCTGATCTAGGATCAGGTCCTCCTGATCCTAATAGAATCTGATAGGCCTATTATGATCTAATAAGCACTTGATCAGCACTCCTACTCTGGAACACTGTGAATACGGGCCCGGAGACCTTTCTAACACTCTGTGGAAACGTTGAGACTGATAGATGGCCAGAGCATGTCCAGAGTCTGAGAAACAGGGCTCACACATTCAATGTAACACTCTTCCATTCTATTCCATTATTTCGCCACCCAAGAGAGGTTACGTATCAATCACTCAACTGCGCCACATTGCGTCATCAGGTCAAGATAGCATGGCCTATAACCTATTACAATACTATCACGAGCACACACACATACACACACACACAGTTGAAGTCGGAAGTTTACATACACTTAGGTTGGAGTCATTAAAACTTGTTTTTCAACCACTCCACATATTTCTTGTTAACAATCTATAGTTTTGGCAAGTCAGTTAGGACATCTACTTTGTGCATGACACAAGTCATTTTTCCAACAATCGTTTACAGACAGATCATTTCACTTATACCTTGCTGTATCACAATTTCAGTGGTCTGGTCTGACGAAACAAAAATAGAACTGTTTGGCTATAATGATCATTGTTTGGTTTGGAGAAAAAAGGGGGAGGCATGAAAGCCGAAGAACACCATCCCAAGCATGAAGTACAGGGGTGGCAGCATCATGTTGTTGGGGTGCTTTGCTGCAGGTGGAACTGGTGCACTTCACAAAATAGATGTCATCATGAGGGGGGAAAAATGATGTGGATATATTGAAGCAATGTCTCAAGACATCAGTCAGGAAGTTAAAGCTTGGTCGCAAATGGGTCTTCCAAATGGACAATGATCCCAAGCATACTTCCAAAGTTGTGGCAAAATGGCTTAACAAAGTCAAGATATTGGAGTGGCCATCACAAAGCCATGACCTTAATCCCATAGAACATTTGTGGGCAGAACTGAAAAAGCATGTGTGCGCAAGGAGGCCTACAAACCTGACTTAGTCACACCAGCTCTGTCTGGAGGAATGGGCCAAACTTCACTCAACTTGTTGAGGGAAGCTTGTGGAAGGCTACCTGAAACGTTTGACCAAGTTAAACAATGTAAAGGCAATGCTACCAAATACTAATTGAGTGTATGTAAACTTCTGACCCACTGGGAATGTGATGAAAGAAATACAAGCTGAAATAAATCATTCTCTCTACTATTATTCTGACATTTCACATTCTTAAAATAAAGTGGTGATCCTAACTGACCTAAGACAGGGAATTTTGTCAGTAATTGTGAAAAACTGAGTTTAAATGTATTTGGCTAAGGTGTATGATGGGGGGGGGGGGGTTGTAGTTGTTTGATTCATACAGCTTCATGGAGAGTGTGTGTGCAAGTTTGTGCCTGTGTGCGCGACCAGGCGTCTGTGATATTGGGTCTTTTGTACCTCAAAGACTGCTCTCTGCCCCCTCTCTCTGATAGGTTCAGGCCAATGTGGAGAAGGCTCTCACCCTGTTCGGCCAGCTGCTCACCAAGAAGCACTTCCTCTTGACCTTCATCCGCACGCTAGAAGCTCAACGCTCTTTCTCCATGAGAGACCGCGGCAACGTGGCGTCGTTGGTCATGACTGCGCTCCAGGGCGAGATGGAGTACGCCACAGGGGTGTTAAAACAGCTCCTCTCAGACCTAATTGACAAGAACCTGGAGAGCAAGAACCACCCCAAGCTACTGTTGAGAAGGTACGGTCCACCATTGGGTTGTGTTGGGCTGGTCTATCTGTGTAGCAGTGGGGGGAGAGAGAGTTAGGACCTAGAGAGCACGAACCACCCCAAGCTGCTCCTCAGAAGGTGCGATCCGCGTAGGTTGGGGTTGGGTTGGGCTTTGCTAAATAATAATCAAGAACCTGGAAAGTGAGTACCACCCCCAACGGTTCTCCTTCGACGGTACGCTCCGCCTGTGCTAGGGTGGGTTGGGCTAGCCTATCTGCGTAGCCTATGTGGTGTTGAAGTGAGCCTGGTAGTAAGGAAAGAGAGCGGATTGATCTGCCATAGCTTAGTGGTTAGCCGTTTTTTTGTTATCATTTAGCCGTTTTTTGTTATCAGTTAGCTGTCTTAGTTATCAGTTATCCACTCTAACCTGTGTTAGACTAAAGGGCAGCTGTAGACGGACAGTAACTGTAGCCTACCTGTCCTCTCTCTCCCCCTCTCCTCCACCTCAGCATTGTCTCTGTCAGGAAGGATTACACCCCTGAGCACACCCACTGACTCCCACAGGAGGCCCAGCCACTCAGCGAGCCACAGGGCAGACAGGACTACTGAGCCAGACAGAGAGAGAGAGGGAAAAAGGGAGAGGGGGAGGGGGATGAGAGGGGAGGGAGAAGGATAGAGGGATAAGGAGAGAGAGCGAGGGAGGAAGACTGCGAGATGGGGAGTGTGAAAGGGGTTGTGGAGTATGGAAAGAGAGGGAATGACAAAGGTGACTAGGAGAGGGAGAGACGGAGTGCTAGTGGGAGGACGAATGAGAGATTACAGACAGAGAAAGATGGAGGTAGAGGAGGGTCAAGAGAGAGAGTGCACAGCACTGGGGAGCGAGAGAATGGAATGTTAAGGGAGTAAATGGGAGAAATATCACAGGGGAGACCGAGACTGGTAATCAGTTGGGTAAGACCGAGAGAGAGACATGAAAAAAGGGATAGAGCGAAAAAGAGAGAAATGATAGACACAGGAATTAAACATGAAATCATGAAAAGGGGACGTTTTTCCCTCTCCATTGAGAGATATGTAATTAAAATCGAATCAAATAGATGACTTTGAGCCAGTCTGCTGCGGCGGTGGAATTGGCATGATGTTGCTAAAAGCCCCGCTGGAGGAATGTGGCACATACACTGTCCTGGTTATGAAGATGACACACATATTTGAGCTACAGAATTCCCTTTGTGTGTTGGTGTGTTTAGGTTTTAGACGACACTATTCCAAAACATTTTCCATGTTCATTATGAATTATACTACACTTCCATCCACGCACACATGCCCACACTTTCACTCACTCACTCACTCACTCACTCACTCACTCACTCACTCACTCACTCACTCACACCAGATTAGTAAGGAGTTGGTGTTCACCAGTCCCCAAGTATTAAGTCAGGTAGTGGCCAAAAGCATGTTCTTTCCTGGTGCACTCTACTTTCAACCCATCTACCTCTCATCTCCCTCTCCTCTATGCGAAGGGAAAAGAACACATTTTGCCCACATCAAACAAATCTGAACAGACTTCTAGGATCGAAAAAAAAGACTTCATGACTTTTCTTCTCACAGTCTCTGCTCCCAGTCTCAACCCTGGATAACCTGCTAGCTGACACACACACACACACACACACACACACACACACACACACACACACACACACACACACACACACAATCCTTGATTCATCCTTTTCTGAGTAATCATAGTCTCTGGGAATGTATTATTCAGGAGACGGCAGCACTGATTCTAAAAGGAGGGACAGAGGAGGGGGTGGGGGTGAGAAAACAAAGCTTTCCCCCCTTAAGTCCCTTCCTTTCATACCGTGTCCAAACACATGCGCGATCGCGCACACACACTTCCCTCGTTGCTGTTAACAAATTAAATGTAGTAAGTCGCGTTAATTACAATGCCTTTTAATTACTTGTGTTTTTAACTTTCTTTCTGGAGGGGGGAACCTTTCTGGAGGCTCCTCATTACGAGCCAGGTTGGTGATTAGCAAGAGACGTTAAACGAATTAGACTAATTGCTGTGTTTTTAATGAAGATTGCTGGGTTTGCTTTGAAAAAATAAATGTGGGTTTTGTTATTTGAGTTAATTTGTTTGTGTGCTGAGAGAAGGGGGGTGGGGTGTGTTTGAAGGATATAGCCTACCAGCATTCTGTGGAATAATTTTAAGTTAAGCTCTTTGAAGTGAACTTCCGTGTTAAATACCTTTTCCCAGGGAAAAATTGTGTGTATTTGCTCTCAGTTACTAGCCCGAGGGGAGGTTGGTCACTTGTTACTAGGAGGAAGAAGGCAGAATTCACTCCAAAATCTCCAACCCTTGTACAGTCGTTCCTCTGTCAGTCAAGTGTTGATTTATGTTGTTGCCATTAAACCTTTGTCATTCCAGAAGATAACCTTTTTCTCTCAATCTTTTCCTCCCCCCGTCCCCCGTAGGACTGAGTCGGTGGCTGAGAAGATGCTCACCAACTGGTTCACATTCCTCCTCTACAAGTTCCTCAAGGTAAGTCTGTCAGGGACGCAAGCACGTGTTTCGTGTTCATTAGGCACCAAAGTGAAGAAAACTAACTGAAACAGGGAAGGACGACCTGGATTTGACCAATAAGAAAGGCTTGTTTTTGCTTTCCTTTGCAAACGCTTTCTTCTGCTCTGAATTGGTACGTCTGCTCAAGTCTCAAGGAAAAGAGAGGGAACACGCAAAAGTAAAGAACCAGCTGGGTGGAAGGAGCAGAGAAATATGAGGAAATGGAGAAAAAGGTGAAGCCAGGGGGAGAAACTAGCACGAGACTAGCAAGAGTTGGAGGTGAGAATCGCAGTGCTCGGCAGAAGTCAGAACGATAGAGGAACCAGGGGAGGAAAGGAGAAAAACCAGAGGCCCCGCTAGCCAACCTCTCATTGCCTCGTTGACATCTTTCACGCAGCAGAGTGCTTTTTCGCTCCTGACTCGTTAACCTTCTGGTAACTCCTCCATCAACTGCCACTAGCGTTCTCTCAACGTTGGCCCCAAGCTGAGTGTACATTTCGAAACGTTCTACCTTATTAAATGCTGTTTTTCGCCGGGTTAAAATGCACAGGGGATAAATTGCTACCCGGGAGTGGGTCACTTGTCACCATGCCAATAGCCGTGGGAGGCTTGCTACGACCTTATCGTTTAGCAGTGCCATAGGCACTGTGGCTAACGGCAGATTGGATTGCACTAATTTTACCTTTCATGCATTATCAAACTTGACTTTCTCATGTAAGTAAGCATACTTGTTGTCTTGCGTTTGAAGACTACTCTATTTCCTATTGTTTCCGAAATACTGAAATGAGTGTTGTGTGTATATATCAGTGACATGTTGCAAGAGCATTTATGTGTGTAAGTGACCTCTCACCTTTGCCCCTGTGTGTGTAGGAGTGTGCTGGCGAGCCTCTGTTCATGCTGTACTGTGCCATCAAGCAGCAGATGGAGAAGGGGCCTATAGACTCCATCACAGGAGAGGCGCGCTACTCCCTCAGCGAGGACAAGCTCATTAGACAGCAGATTGACTACAAGACCCTGGTCAGTACCGCAGTCACAGCTTGAATCACAAAAATAAACAGAACACTTTGACATTATCTCACTGCATCAATTCATTGCCCTGAGAACCGTTCGTCTGGCTGGCTCGGTAATATAATAGCTAGAATAGCATAGACATCAATAAAGCGACTTGGCATAACAGAATAATATGGGTTAATATGTAATATGAAACATAGTAGCTGAACTGTCGTGTATCACCGTGTCACCTCACATGCCCACACGAATCGCTCTGGTACAAGCCTCTAGTCCTTTGACACCCCCTCCCAAACTGAACTTTGACCTTTACCCCCACACCACACACCCTCTAGACCCTGCACTGTGTGAACCCGGAGAACGAGAATGCCCCAGAGGTGACGGTGAAGGGGCTGAACTGTGACACGGTGACTCAGGTGAAGGAGAAGTTGCTGGACGCGGTGTACAAAGGCAGTCCCTACTCCCAGAGACCCAAGGCTGGAGACATGGACCTAGGTGAGGAGGACACACACTTATGAACACACACACACACACACACACAGAAATGAGTGCATGCAGACCCACGGACACACACACTAACACCCCTCTCTCTCTCTCTGTCCCCTATGTTTGTGTTCAGAGTGGCGTCAGGGAAGGATGGCCCGGATCATCCTCCAGGACGAGGACGTCACCACCAAGATAGACAACGACTGGAAGAGACTCAACACACTGGCCCATTACCAGGCAAGTCTCTCATGCTTTAGGTTTAGATCTCAAAGTTGACTAAGTCATGTCGTTTAATCAATCAGTCAGTCAATTCCATTTTTTTTGTAGTCTATACTTTACAATTACAGATTTACAAAAAAGTTCTGCATCGACGTAGGATACCACTAAACATCACTTGGTGTCTGCAGCCACAAATTCATGGGTGTCATATCACCAATTTCCCAGACTGAACCAGGTTTTTCTCTAGGATTTTGTGTGGGGTACAGAGATGAGGTTGTCATTCAAAAATCATGTTAAACACTATTATTGCACACAGAAAGAGTCGATGCAACTTATTGTGTGACTTTTTAAGCACATTTTTTATTATTTAGGCTTGCCCTAACAAAGGGGTTGAATACTTATGGACTCAAGACATTTCAGCTTCTCATTTTTTATTCATTTGTTTGTTTTTTTAATTAAAAAATCACTTTTACGTTATGGGGTATTGACACAAAATCTCAATTTAAGTCATTTTAAATTCAGGCTGTAACACAAGAAAATTTGGAAAAAGTCAAGGGGTGTGAATAGGGCTGTGGCGGTCATGAAATCTGTCTGCCGGTGAGTGTCAAGCAAATAACTGCCGGTCTCACAGTAATTGACTGTAAATTAACATTAACACGCTTAGCATCTCCTGGCTTCCACACATAGCCTACAAGCCATTGATGCAGACTGTTGGAACATCTAAAAAAAAAATCCATTTAATATAGCCTACACCATCACAATAAATCAATTATTTACAGTGCCTTGCGAAAGTATTCGGCCCCCTTGAACTTTGCGACCTTTTGCCACATTTCAGGCAAACATAAAGATATAAAACTGTATTTTTTTGTGAAGAATCAACAACAAGTGGGACACAATCATGAAGTGGAACGACATTTATTGGATATTTCAAACTTTTTTAACAAATCAAAAACTGAAAAATTGGGCGTGCAAAATTATTCAGCCCCCTTAAGTTAATACTTTGTAGCGCCACCTTTTGCTGCGATTACAGCTGTAAGTCGCTTGGGGTATGTCTCTATCAGTTTTGCACATCGAGAGACTGAAATGTTTTCCCATTCCTCCTTGCAAAACAGCTCGAGCTCAGTGAGGTTGGATGGAGAGCGTTTGTGAACAGCAGTTTTCAGTTCTTTCCACAGATTCTCGATTGGATTCAGGTCTGGACTTTGACTTGGCCATTCTAACACCTGGATATGTTTATTTTTGAACCATTCCATTGTAGATTTTGCTTTATGTTTTGGATCATTGTCTTGTTGGAAGACAAATCTCCGTCCCAGTCTCAGGTCTTTTGCAGACTCCATCAGGTTTTCTTCCAGAATGGTCCTGTATTTGGCTCCATCTATCTTCCCATCAATTTTAACCATCTTCCCTGTCCCTGCTGAAGAAAAGCAGGCCCAAACCATGATTCTGCCACCACCATGTTTGACAGTGGGGATGGTGTGTTCAGCTGTGTTGCTTTTACGCCAAACATAACGTTTTGCATTGTTGCAAAAAAGTTCAATTTTGGTTTCATCTGACCAGAGCACCTTCTTCCACATGTTTGGTGTGTCTCCCAGGTGGCTTGTGGCAAACTTTAAACAACACTTTTTATGGATATCTTTAAGAAATGGCTTTCTTCTTGCCACTCTTCCTTAAAGGCCAGATTTGTGCAATATACGACTGATTGTTGTCCTATGGACAGAGTCTCCCACCTCAGCTGTAGATCTCTGCAGTTCATCCAGAGTGATCATGGGCCTCTTGGCTGCATCTCTGATCAGTCTTCTCCTTGTATGAGCTGAAAGTTTAGAGGGACGGCCAGGTCTTGGTAGATTTGCAGTGGTCTGATACTCCTTCCATTTCAATATTATCGCTTGCACAGTGCTCCTTGGGATGTTTAAAGCTTGGGAAATCTTTTTGTATCCAAATCCGGCTTTAAACTTCTTCACAACAGTATCTCGGACCTGCCTGGTGTGTTCCTTGTTCTTCATGATGCTCTCTGCGCTTTTGACGGACCTCTGAGACTATCACAGTGCAGGTGCATTTATACGGAGACTTGATTACACACAGGTGGATTGTATTTATCATCATTAGTCATTTAGGTCAACATTGGATCATTCAGAGATCCTCACTGAACTTCTGGAGAGAGTTTGCTGTACTGAAAGTAAAGGGGCTGAATAATTTTGCACACCCAATTTTTCAGTTTTTGATTTGTTAAAAAAGTTTGAAATATCCAATAAATATCGTTCCACTTCATGATTGTGTCCCACTTGTTGTTGATTCTTCACAAAAAAATACAGTTTTATATCTTTATGTTTGAAGCCTGAAATGTGGCAAAAGTTCGCAAAGTTCAAGGGGGCTGAATACTTTCCCAAGGCACTGTATTTTAGACAGGTCTAAAGAAACATGATATGAAGAAAATGTAGTCTATTTCAGAAGAACAGAATAACATACTCTGAGTTGTCCTTATGTTAAGTCCTGATCTGGCTATGCGATAAGACTGTGTGCTACAGTAGTTCATTTAGCAGACAAGATTTGCTTAGAATTCCCATGGCATACATTTTTTATTATTTTATAGTATGAGGAATTCAATTTATCATAGCCTACTAAAATAAAAAGGATATTTTCTCCAAACGATTTCAAAGCAAGTGCGCACATGCAGCTATTCTGTGTTGAGCGGTTAACAAAGAAACTGGTCCTCCTATATGCTAATTTAGAGTTATTTATGCAACTTTAATAGTACAAACGTTGGGCTATATGTTTTGATGTTTAATACATTCTATGGCTGCATGATGGGACTCTAATGATGATTTGAAAAAAAGTTGCAAGCTGCACACACTTCATCAGTCTCTCATTCACCATTTGACAAGCACTTGATAATATTCACACCAGGCCTCCTGGCGGCATGCCCCTTGAGTGGCCATAATGCCCCTAAAAAAAAATCCGTGCCTTTGGGCTGAATATAATAGGCTAATTATAATTCCATTCTCCCGGCTGCCGTGCTAAGATGCACCTCTCACTCACATGGCTCTCTAAGATGTAGCCAATGCCTGTCAAGTGATCGGGTCCTGCTCACAAGCATTTCAGCTAAGAGTCAGCTACAAGTGAATGAAGAATGAAGACACATCGGGGACACAACCTCTTATTGAGATCCAAGGCGCATGTTGAAGATGTTAAAACTGTCCACGTTTAGCCTACTTTTTGTCAGCCAACACGATTAATAGGCCTAACGGACAGCAAAAGCACTAGCCAATGTCAATCTAAACTCAGCAAAAAAAGAAATGTCCTCTCACTGTCAACTGCGTTTATTTTCAGCAAACTTAACATGTGTGATATTTGTATGATCACAACAGGATTCAACAACTGAGACATAAACTGAATAGGTTCCACAGACATGTGACTAACAGAAATTGAATAATGTGTCCCTGAACCAAAGGGTGGTCAAAATCAAAAGTAACAGTCGGTATCTGGTGTTGCCATCAGCTGCATTAAGTACTGCAGTGCATCTCCTCCTCATGGACTGCAGCAGATTTGCCAGTTCTTGCTGTGAGATGTTACCCGACTCTTCCACCAAGGCACCTATATGTTCCCGGACATTTCTGGGGGGAATGGCCCTAGCCCTAGCCCTCACCCTCCGATCCAACAGGTCCCAGATGTGCTCAATGGGATTGAGATCCGGGCTCTTCGCTGGCCATGGCAGAACACTGACATTCCTGTCTTGCAGGAAATCACTCACAGAACGAGCAGTATGGCTGGTGGCATTGTCATGCTGGAGGGTCATGTCAGGATGAGCCTGCAGGAAGGGTACCACATGAGGGAGGAGGATGTCTTCCCTGTAACGCACAGTGTTGAGATTGCCTGCAATGACAACAAGCTCAGTCCGATGATGCTGTGAAACACCGCCCCATACCATGACGGACCCTCCACCTCCAAATCGATCCCGCTCCAGAGTACAGGCTTCGGTGTAACGATCATTCCTTTGACGATAAACGCGAATCCGACCATCTCCCCTGGTGAGACAAAACCGCGACTCGTCAGTGAAGAGCACTTTTTGCCAGTCCTTTCTGGTCCAGCAATGGTGGGTTTTCGCCCATAGTTGCCGGTGATGTCTGGTGAGGACCTGCCTTACAACAAGCCTACAAGCCCTCAGTCCAGCCTCTCTCAGCCTACTGCGGACAGTCTGAGCACTGATGGAGGGATTGTGCGTTCCTGGTGTAACTCGGCCAGTTGTTGTTGCCTGTCCCACAGGTGTGATGTTTGGATGTACCGATCCCGTGCAAGTGTTGTTACACGTAGTCTGCCACTGCGAGGATGATCGAATCAAATGTATTTATATAGCCCTTCGTACATCAGCTGATATCTCAGTGCTGTTAAAAAAAACAGGATGGATCAGCTGTTCATCCTGTCTCCCTGTAGCACTGTCTTAGGCGTATCACAGTACGGATATTGCAATTTATTGCCCTGGCCATATCTGCAGTCCTGATGCGTCCTTGCAGCATGCCTAAGGCACGGTCACGCAGATGAGCAGGGACCCTGGGTATCTTTCTTTTGGTGTTTTTCAGAGTCAGTAGAGAAAAGCCTCTTTAGTGTCCTAAGTTTTCATAACTGTGACCTTAATTGCCTGCCTTCTGTAAGCTGTTAGTGTCTTAACGACCGTTCCACAGATGCATGTTCATTAATTGTTTATGGTTCATTGAACAAGCATGGGAAACAGTGTTTAAACCCGTTACAATGAAGATCTGTGAAGTTATTTGGATTTTTGTGAATTTTCTTTGAAAGGCAGGGTCCTGAAAAAGGGACGGTTTAGTATCCCCCATAGCACAAAAGTTGACCTATTCTATTGGTCAATTTGTTCCTCTGTGCAATAAATAAAAATTCCAAACATTCTCTGGGACAGCTGTAGGATGCGATAGATCCCAAATGAACACAATGATAGAACATTGCTCCGAGATGCACAAATAGGATATACCATTTAAAATGTGTGCATCTTAATCTTAAATCAGCCATAAATCTTCTTGTGACAGGGGGAATGGGAGTGTGTTGTGTGCAACAGGGAGGGCAATTGAATGCAAGCTTCACAAAAAAAGATAAAATGGTATATAAAAAAATTTCTGTCTATGGGGAACATGGTTTACGTGTTATGCTCAACCCACTTAAAAACAGCAGACAATGGTCAAAAAACAGTCGAACCAGCTCACCTGCTTTTACACTATGATTTGACTAGTAGATGTTCAATGTTTTTTTTCTTCAGTATTTAAAAATAAATAGTTTTACCATATACAAATTTGAGTTCAGGTCACGTTAATTAACATGCTTGACCTCGAAATGAGGGACAGGTTGTTGTTGTTTTTTTTTACCTGAAAATGAATGAATAAATAAATAAATAAATAAATAATCTTCAGGAATGACTTTCCCAAAGTAACAAAATAATGGGCTTTACAATGATGGTGAAAACCTGGAGAAGCTTTGAGTTTAAGTGGACAGAAATGTTCAGAGAATTCAGATGGACATGCCAACATTTTGGCCCTTTAGCCAGTCTTTATTCATATTAAAAAATCATATTTATTGCATTTTCAGGTGGTCTATATTAAAGGGCACTTCACTTCATATAACAGGCTTTTCAAATCCAATAATGGTGCACAATTACTTCAGATATCAAAGGGACGCAGAAGGGACTCATTTCGTGAAACGACTCTCACGCTACTTGTCTACTGATTATAAACATATTTTTGCTGTCACACCAATAACAACGTCAGTCATTGAGCTTCGGGATTTGTAGTACTGACTCCGACTAAGAAAAAGTATTGGTCGACCAAGTCTTTTCCAAACGTGCATTTTTCCATATATAGACACATCCTTTGTGTTTTGATCCAAATCCGCTATATCCACTGAGCTTGTCTGATGCTTTAAGGGCAGCGTTTGATGAAATAATTAAGACACACAGATGACTAGAGGGAGCCGGACCGCAACTGATTTGATTGTGTTGGGCCGACCTGAAAATTGCTGCACTGTAAAAAAAATGTTTTTTAAATAACAGTTAGTGACTGTGTGACTAGCACTCGTTGTCTCTTTTGCTCTCCTCCCTGCTGTAGTGACCAGTACAGAACATCAGCAGTGTTTATCGTGCTGTCTGTGTTGCTGAAACTGCATCATAATGCAGGTAGCCTCGTAACCGAACAAGGCAGTTAACCCACTGTTCCTAGGCCGTCATTGAAAATAACAAGTTGTTCTTTAAATTACTTGCCTAGTTAAATAAAGGTAAAATGAAAAAATTATAATTACAACCATTTTTGTAATGGTAATAACAAACATCGAACACCGTAATACATGTGACAGCAAAATGGATGCAGATCATGTGACAAATAAACATGAAATGGGGGGAATGTTTGGTTGCTCAGGGGGTAAAGGGGGAAGTCTAATGTGTGGAATAAAATTGACAAAAAATACTTGATCAAGAAAAATAAGGTAAGGAGCAGGCGCTGCATGCATATTATGCCAAACAGGTGCTGTTAGTTTACAATATCATTTTTTGGATCATTTGAAGCAATGTAAACAACACTAAATAAATTATAAGGTACCGAAGAGTCTGTTGCAATGGGGGGGGGGGGGGGGGGGCTTTTATTACAGAAAATACTTCTTTAATGATGTTGGTCCATGCTGACGCAATGGCATCACGCATTTGCGTGATTGGACGGCGGAACCGTAATTTTCGCCCACAAGACTGCTGCTGACTGGATGATTTTTGTTTGTCTTACCGTTCTCTGGAAACCTAAAACACTGTTGTGCGTGGAAAGCCCAGGAGGGCGGCCGTTTCTGAGATACTGAATCCAGCGTTGCCTGGCACCGACGATCATACCACGCTCCAAGTCACTTAGGTCACTCATTTAGCCCATTATAGCGTTACATTTTACAGTAGCTGGTTGCCTGTCTGCCTGATTTATATAGCAAGTCATGGCCACGTAACTCACTGTCTTAAAAAGCGATCAATTTTCGTGAACGGGGCTGTACCTAATAAACTGGCCGGTGAGTGTATGTCTCTAACTGTTTTGATGTTGCCTATATTCCCAGGTGACGGATGGCTCAGTGATTGCCCTGGTGCCCAAGCAGAACTCTGCCTACAACATCTCCAACTCCTCCACCTTCACCAAGTCACTCAGCAGATACGGTGTGTGTTTGCGTTTAGACGGGCAGCCCAATTCTATTTTTTTTTATCCACTAACTGTTTTTTTGACCAATCAATTTTCAGATCTTTGTCAGAGCTGATCTGATTGGACAAAACACCAATTAGTGGAAAAAGGTGTTGTGCTTTTCTGTGAATATGTTTCAGCTAAACATGAGAAATATCAATAAAAATGATGCATGCGTGCCAAGTCTTGACAGTAAGGTTTTAGAGTGATGTAAGTGACTAGAGACTCCCCCCCCCCCTCTCTTGATCCCCTCTCTTCCTCTCATATCCTATCTCTATCAAATGTCACATAATACATTCATCTGAATCCGAACCATGTCCCCTCTACCCCATCTTCCCGTCCAGAGAGTATGTTGAGGACGGCCAGTAGTCCAGACAGCCTGCGCTCCCGCACCCCCATGATCACGCCCGACCTAGAGAGTGGCACCAAGCTGTGGCACCTGGTCAAAAACCACGACCACTCGGACCAGCGTGAGGGCGATCGCGGCAGCAAGATGGTCTCTGAGATCTACCTGACCCGCCTGCTCGCCACAAAGGTAAAACAAAGTTAGACACTTCCCCTCTCCACAGCATTGCACAAAACAATGGCAGACAATTTCTCTCCCCTCGTATCTAAAACTAGTTGTAACCACGAACTTCTATGACTAATATTCCTGCACCCCAATAACATCGTCGCCGAAAAGGGCTTGTTAGCGAGCCCTTTATAAGCCATGTTTTCTTATTTAAAAAATGGCTGACATTAGCTAAACTGCGTCTAGGCTCTGGAGTTCATGGGCACATAGACATGTCAAATAGGCTTCAGGAGCCAGCTGGTTAGATATGATTCCACCATGGGCAACAACAACTGGCTACTAGTTCATTTTCAGCCACATATGTTCAACTCATAGCTAGTATATCCACCACATTCAGAAAGATAGCTACTGACTGAAATGTAGCTAGCTAGCATGCTGAATCTGCATGCTGGAAATAACTTAACAATCAGAATTGCCCATTTGAAAGCATTTTAAAACCAAGGTAGGCCACATTGCCGTCTTGGATGCACCACTATGTAAAGATTTTACAGCAAGTGAAACTGATATTTAGTAATGATAGAATAATTTTGGTCGCCAATGACATTGTTGTGAATTTCTAAACAGAGCGTTATCATGTTCCTCAATTAATTCAACGCATTTTGGCAGTAGGCTCGACACAGAGCGCACCCCAAGTAGGTCATAGCGTTGCCGAATCATGCAAACTTTGTAACGGCGGTCAAACGAGAGTCAAATGACCAAAGTTGCTAAGCTTGCTAGATAACCTCCAACGAATGACAGAATATCTCCTATTTGGCTAAATCAAGTTGATGATTATACAGATATCAGATCAGCTCATGAATAATGGAGAGATGAGTGGAAATTGTTTAAATATCAAGGTGGGGACCAACTTTGTTCAAAAAAATATCCATATCTACTCTCATACCGTTTCTTGAGCCCACATTCTCTACCGAAGCGCTCATATTGGCAGCAATACGAGACAGCGCAGAGAAGCGGGGGACATTTTATGGCTTTATTTTGACATGCATAGGCGAGACGTGCTTTGATAATGCAACCCGTCGATTATAGATTAAAGTTAGGATTTTTTTATGCGATTTCTGGTTCCAGTGGGATTGGGATGATAGGAAAATAGCCTAGTCTATATAGAGGCCCTAGGCTCAACACCGGTTTAAATCAATGTACCGGGATCCCGGGTTCCCCGTGTTATACCCTATCTAGCCAACTAATCGTCTTATTCTTTGATGCATTTTTTGTCAACTTGCTCATATCAAGCAATAGACAGTTTGTGGAAAGGTAAAAATAACAACTAGTGGACACGCTTTATCAATGATCAGTCAGTGGAACTAAAATATATTGGTAGCTCGCTGGTGAAGCTTTTATTCATTTCACAATTAATTAAGCTGGGTTTCCCAGGTCGTTCGGTGCTTACTGCTAATGCCGACGAGGAAGCTAAACAGGCGGCTTTGCAGTGCGTCTGTATGACGGTTCACACCCAAGAAGGCTCAACCAATCACCCGACGTAACTGATGAATATTAATGACTTTGCCGACAGCTATCCTATAAAAGGAGGGATAGCTCCTCCAATAAAGAAAAACAACACCCACTGTCCAAGCTCGAACCGCTTTCCTCCCGCAGCCAGCTCGCTCATTGACCTTTGTTTCCCAGGCGACTGGCTCAGAGGCTCATTAACATTTTTCATAACCTTTTGCATAAGGAGGTGCAGCTCCCAAACGCTACGTTGTGTCTTAATTAGCAGCCTGACCTTTGGCTATTGAGCTGTTTGGTGTTAGCTAGAATCAGGTCCCGGGCGAAGGGGGGGTGGGTGGGGGGGCTTTCTCCTAGGACCTAGAACATTTTATCGGTACCCTCAAGGCAGTGTTTGAATTGATTAATGGGATGTCCATATTTTTGTTCTAGCCCAGCTATAAAACACACCTTGGTTGAATCAAGCGCTTCCAGATGAGTTGGTTTGTGTTGGGCTAGAACAAAAATGTGCATTCCTTCAAGTCACTGGGCCCAGGTTTGCTGTCCAGAGTTGCGTTCGTAAGGGTGCGTCATACCAAACATTCCAGATGGAAATGCTCTTGCAGGTAGAAGGCTCTTGTTTCTATCTGATCGTTCCACAACGTGAATGCAGCCCAGCCCATGTTTTACTGAGACTGCTGCTAATGACACTAGTATTAAGCACTAGAGCCGGTGTTATGCTATTAACCAACAGCCTGTTACTTTCTGCTCCTCCATGCCTTGTTGGTAGCATATCATCTACCAGGCGCAGAATGCCCCACAATACCATGCAGTCATTTACAGGCGCTAACTACGTTAAGGCGTTTTTTGCTCACCCTTGCAATATCTCTCCCCTGTTCTTTTCTCATTATCTTGTGATTTCCATTGTTACTTCAGGTAGAAAAGTGCAAGGTTGGGAATATGGGGTTTGGAGTGTTTCTAATCATTAACGCAAGTGGGAGGACAACAGGAGACTTGGCCAAGTGTAGTTTCATCTTATTGTAATAGTGCCTGATACTTTCGATTCTTCCCAAAAGTGCATTAATCCGCAGAGTGCACACCCTGCCAATCTGGCTCTCCAAGCAGCCTCAATCAAATGCTCCAAGTATTTGAAAGAAAACCAATACTTTTTTAACCCATGTCTGTGATTCATCACCATCTTCCTTCTCGTCTCCCCAGGGTACGTTGCAGAAGTTTGTGGACGACCTGTTTGAGACTATCTTCAGCACGGCCCACAGAGGTAGCGCCCTGCCACTCGCCATCAAGTACATGTTTGACTTCCTGGACGAGCAGGCCGATAAACACTCCATTTCCGACTCGGACGTACGGCACACGTGGAAGAGCAACTGGTGAGTGGGTCAGGGCAGTTTGTTCATGTGTGTTGGGTGTGTGTGAGACAGAGGGAGGAAGAGCAAGTGTGTGTGAGGCAGGTTGTCTAAGAGAGTATATGTGACAGTGTGTGAGAGAAGCTGGGTAATAGTGTTTCTCCTGGCAGTGTTTGGGGGTGAGTGTTAGGGACAGAGGAAGCTGGTGGAAAGAGCTATAGAAGGATGGGCTATTTGTAATGGCTGGAATGGAATATGGAACAGCATCAAATACATCAAACATATGGAAACCACGTTTGACTCCGTTCCATTTACTCCATTCCAGCCATTACAATGAGCACGTCCTCCTAGAGTGGCAAGAAAAAGTGTGAACCCTTTGGAAATAACTGGATTTCTGCATAAATTGGTCATGACATTTGATCTGAGCTTCATCTAGGTCACAACAATAGATAAACATAGTCTGCTTAAACTAATAAAACACAAACAATTATACGTTTTCATGTCTTTATTGAACACCGTGTAAACATTCACAGTGCATGGTGGGAAAAGTATGTGAACCCTTGGATTTAATAAATGGCTGACCCTCCTTTGGCAGCATTAACCTCAACCAAATGTTTTACGTAGTTGCGGATCAGACCTGCACAACGGTCAGGAGGAATTTTGGAACATTCCTCTTTACAAAACTGTTTCAGTTCAGCAATATTCCTCGGATGTCTGGTGTGAACTGCTCTCTTGAAGTAATGTCACAGCATTTCAATCGGGTTGAGGTCAGGACTCTGACGGCCACTCAAGAAGGCATATTTTCTTCTGTTGAAGCCATTCTGTTGTTGATTTACTGTGTTTTGGGTCGTTGTCCTGTTGCATCACCCAACTTCTAATGAGCTTCAATTGGCGGACAGATAGCCTACATTCTCGTGCAAAATGTCTTGATAAACTTGGGAATTCATTTTTCTGTCTGATAGCAAGCTGTCCAGGCCCTGAGGCAGCAAAGCAGCCCCAAACCATGATGCTCCCTCCACCATACTTTACAGTTGGGATGAGGTTTTGATGTTGGTGTGCTGTGCCTTTTTTTCTCCACACACTAGGGAGAGTAGCAGCAGTGCTGAACTTTCTCCATTTATAGACAATTTGTCTTACCGTGAACTGATGAACATCAAGGCTTTTAGAGATACTTCTGTAACCCTTTCCAGCTTTATGTAAGTCAACAATTCTTAATCTTAGGTCATCTGAGATCTCTTTTGTTCAAGGCATGGTTCACATCAGGCAATGATTCTTGTGAATAGCAAACTCAAATGTTGATTTTTTTTTCATAGGGCAAGGCAGCTCTAACCGACATCTCCAATCTTGTCTCATTGATTGGACTCCAGGTTAGCTGACTCCTGACTCCAATTAGCCTTTGGAGAAGTCATTAGCCTAGTGGTTCACGTACTTTTTCCAACCTACACTGTGAATGTTTCAATTAGAGGTTGACCGATTATGATTTTTCAACGCAGATACCGATTATTGGAGGACCAAAAAAGCCAATACCGATTAATCGGCCAATTTATTTAAATAAAAAAACCATGTTAATGTATTTGTAATAATGACAATTACAACAATACTGAATTAACACTTATTTCAACTTAATATAATACATCAATAAAATCAATTTGGCCTCAAGTAGATAATGAAACATGTTCAATTTGGTTTAAATAATGCAAAAACAAAGCGTTGGAGAAGAACGTAAAAGTGCAATATGTGCCATGTAAGAAAGCTAACTTTTCAGTTCCTTGCTCAGAACATGAGAACATATGAAAGCTGGTGGTTCCTTTTAACATGAGTCTTCAATATTCCCAGGTAAGAAGTTTTAGGTTGTAGTTATTATAGGACTATTTTCCTCTATACCATTTGTATTTCATTAACCTTTGACTATTGGATGTTCTTATAGGCACTTTAGTATTGCCAGTGTAACAGTATAGCTTCCGTCCCTCTCCTCGCTCCTCCCTGGGCTCGAACCAACAACACAACGACAACAGCCACCACATCGAAGCAGCGTTACCCATGCAGAGCAAGGGAAACAACCACCCCAAGGCTCAGAGCGAGTGAAGTTTGAAACGCTATTAGCTCGCGCTAACTAGCTAGCAATTTCACTTCGGTCACACCAGCCTCATCTCGGAAGTTGATAGGTCATAAACAGCGCAATGCTTGACGCACAATGAAGAGCTGCTGGGAAAACGCACAAAAGTGCTGTTTGAATGAATGTTTACGCGCCTGCTTCTGCCTACCACCACTCAGTCAGATACTTAGATACGTGTATGCTTGTATGCTCAGTCAGATTATATGCAACACAGGACACGCTAGATAATATCTAGTAATATCATCAACCATGTGTAGTTAACTAGTGATTATGATTGTTTTTTATAAGATAAGTTTAATGCTAGTTAGCAACTTACCTTGGCTTACTGCATTTGCGTAACAGGCAATCTCCTTGTGGAGTGTAACGAGAGAGAGGCAGGTTGTTATTGCGTTGGACTAGTTAACTTGAAGGTTGCAAGGATGGATCACCCGAGCTGACAAGGTGAAAATCTGTCTTTCTGCCCCTGAGAGAGGCAGTTAACCCACCGTTCCTAGGCCGTCATTGAAAATGAGAATGTGTTATTAACTGACTTGCCTAGTTAAATAAAGATTAAATAAAGGTGTAAAAACAAATATATATATATACTGTGTGTGTTATTAGTTGAAGCACACTGTTTGTCTATTGTTATGACTTAGATGAAGATCAGATCAAATTCCATGACCAATTTATGCAGAAACCCAGGTGGTTCCAAAGGGTTCACATACTTTTTCTTGCCACTGCATAGTTCGTCCCACCAGCCTCCTCTGATTATGGTTAACTCAAATGTGTTCCCTCTCTCCTTCCCTCTCCCCCCCTCTTTCACCCCCCTCCCCCCTCTCCCAGTCTTCCTCTGAGGTTCTGGGTGAACGTGATCAAGAACCCCCAATTTGTGTTCGACATCCACAAGAACAGCATCACGGACGCCTGTCTGTCTGTGGTGGCCCAGACTTTCATGGACTCCTGTTCCACCTCAGAACACAAGCTGGGCAAAGACTCACCCTCCAACAAGCTGCTCTACGCTAAAGACATTCCCAACTACAAGAACTGGGTGGAACGGTACGGCTAGTAGCTGTGTTATGCACCTGGCAGACATTTTGGATCAGGTTGAAAATGAGGCCCTTGATTTCACTTTGTTTAAGATTGGGATTCAAACAGGGTTTTATCCTCTTTTTAAACCATTTGATGCATCATATGATGTATCGTACTGTATGAAAGAGTCATTTGCACCGTTCAAGATAAGGTATTTTGTAACAATGTCTTACTCTTAAATAATTTCTGGGTAACAATTAATTACCTTACTGTAGTAGTTTTCAATTTAATTGTCCAATTTTTTATATTTTTTATGCGTTTTAGCAAAATAACTTTTTCAAGCAAGAATATTGCTAGGACTGTCTGGGAGTGGTCTGGGTGGGGAGGGAAAAACTGAAAACTAGCCGTTACTGGCTCTTTGTTATTGGTCTATTAACCAATTTACCACATGGTGATAACACCAGGCAAGGAGAAACTTCACCCATGTAATACCTGCTGATTAGAAGGTCCTGTGTAGACTATCAATAACACTGATCACATTTTTTACACTTTTACAGTGTTACTTTCATCAGCTGTTGTACAATATGTTACAAAACACAGGAGAAAACTGAACTTGACTGCGGCGGGCCTTTGATATATATTCTAAACTTGATAATTCTACCGATAGGGTTAATGGCAAGCGCCTCGATGAATCATTTGGTCTTTTGATCCTCTCTCCTATCCCTTCTTTTTGTTGTTGTTTCCCCTTCCCTCGCTCTCTCTTCTCCCTCTCCTTTCTTTCTCTCCTCTCTCTCTCTCTCTCTCTCTCTCTCCTTTAATCACCCTACTTTAATCCTGTTGCCTCTCTCAGGTACTACTCCGACATCTCGCGGATGCCTGTCATCAGTGACCAGGATATGAGTGCGTACCTGGCGGAGCAGTCGCGGCTCCACCTCAGCCAGTTCAACAGCATGAGCGCCCTGCACGAGATCTACTCCTACATAGTCAAGTACAAGGACGAGGTGAGGACAGTGGCCACCGTTTAGTTTGCTTGTTTATCGAGCCTTTATTTAGAAAGGACTGCACCCTACTTTGGAATATATCACTTTGAGAAGCTGCTCCGTTGTTGCTCTCAACTACTGCTTTTGTCAAATTAATGTGACGGTTTCTCATTGTTCTTTTCCCTCCTCTCTCTCTCATTCGCTATTGCCCTCTCTCTCTCTCTCTCTCCATCCCTCCCCTTTGTATCTTTCTTCTCTCTGTCTCTGTCTCTCGGTCTCTCTCTCTCTCTTTCTCCATCCTCAGATCCTGTCAGCTCTGGAGAGGGATGAGCAGTCGCGGAGGCAGAGACTCAGGAGCAAGCTGGAGCAGGTCATTGACACAATGGCCCTGGCCAGCTGAGGAATGACCCTTCCTCTCATCCAATTCTTCTCCATCTTCCTCTCCGTCTCTCCTCACCCAGAGAAAATGAAACTCAGACAGTGTGGTTTTCAAACCCTCCTAAAAACACATGATGAGCTACTGCAAAGGACAGAAGGCAGTACACTGCACAGGGGAAATTCAGCAGTACTGGGCGGGCCTGTGCGTGTGTGTATGTGTGTGTAAATGCAGGTCTATAAGTGTGTATGTGTGTCAGAGACCGGGGGCACTGGACATTTCGTCGCACACACACCGAGAGACAACATCACCGGAAAGCATTTTGATTATCGTAGCTGTTGTCGTCGTGGTTTTGTTTCTCCGCTGTCGGTTTTCCTGGATTTTGTCTTCGCTGAAGCCGTGTCTCGGGTAGCCAGGATGGGAGTTTTTGGAATGGAACTCCGTTTTGGCATCACGAAAAGGACGGAACGTTGTTTGGACATGGGCCTTTCTCGGAGCCAATGAGAGAGTGGCTCCTCGGGTCACATGATTCCTGTAGGAGTCAAAGACATTATTACTGTTGTTTTTGTTTTCGTATCATTTAAAAAAAATAAATGTAATCAACTGCCCACTCTGATCTCTCGCCACCTGTGTTACTGCTGAATTTGCACAATTTACAGAAAAGTTACAAAGGAAGACTATATAGATATTATATATAAATACAACTACATTTTTAAAGAAATGAAGATTAGGGTTAAAACATTTCAGTTTTTAGCTGACAAACACAATTTTAAAAATCCATCTGTTGAAACAATGAAATTTGATATTTCAAGCAACAAAAAAATCTACATTAGAAGAATAAAACAACCGCAAAAGAAAAATAAACAAAAGTTATCCTGTGCCATGTTTTTGTTGTTGTTGTGAAGTGCAAAGACATTTTGTTAGATGGAATATGCTACCGTATGATTTAAATATAAGTATGCCTCGTGACTGAAATGATTCTCTGAGTAATAAAAGATGGGAAGATACGAAAATGTAAAATATCTAGGGAAGAAGAAAGCAACTTTGTCCCTTAGGGCCACCATAGGAAGGGCATCTCATTATATTGTCATATTTCTGTATTGGAAAGTTGGGCTGGAGAGGTCCTACGAAAATAAGAATTTGCTGTCCTTTCCGATTTGTCGTGCAATCTCGTTTTTTGAAAAGCATCACAGACTCACGCAAGCGTTGCTTCTTTTCCTAGACACTTCAGATTAAATCTAGTTTGAAGGCTAATTTGTATCTTCCAGGGCTAAAGAATTTGACAGTTTGTGCTACAGTGGTTGACCAATGTAGAGCATTTCACTACTTGAACCAATAACCATCTATAAGCTACCCCACCACCAGTTAGCATCACTACATCTGATTGGCTGAGCATGGCAGGAAATGACCAATGCTGAGTGGGGTCATAGGTCAACGAGTGCACATGTGATAGAACATCCACTTTACCTGACATGAGACCTGAAATAACGTATTGGGTACAGAACATCTTGAGGGGGGCTATGAACGGGAGGAAAACCCAGTTTTACCCCTAAACGAGTCTCGTTTCTCCACCCCTATACAACCGGAAATCCACCCTCCCTCAGTATTTCTCTTAATCTCTTCTGTACCTCCCTAGGCATTCTCTCATCCTCGTAACATCCAACGACAACAACAAGAACAGTCAAACTCTTGGTGGTTCCAGACTTGGTCCACCTATCCACTAGTGTTAGCCTCAGAATGTGTTCTCAGTCAACTTAACTGGTAAAATAAGGGTTAAATAAATAGCTAAATGGGGTCAGGTAGGGCTTTACTAAGCCTCAGTCTAAAATGACAAAGTGGAGAAAGACAGAAAGCCTTTTCCAGCTCCAGGCCCCTCTCGCTCATCTCTTCCCAATGCTATTATGCAGATAATAGGCAAGGTGACGGTAGTATGGTACGGAAATCTCCTTCTCTCCTAACCCAGAGATATGAGACGAGACGGGGCTTTAGCTCTCACCCATAGGGGGGTTGGGACCGGGGAGAAGAGGCACCCTCCACTCATTAGCAACACAAGGCTAAGTAATCCCTTAGCTCCCCTGGCACTTGTTTCCATCTAAACAAACCCTAATGCCATGTGTGGCTTAAGCTTTTTTATATACTTCTCTCTTAAGATAATTATTATTCTTGCTCTTCTATTTTCCCTTCTTTTTTTGAAGTTTTGGAAGTTTGACTTTGTGGTGCCATGTTTTTTTTAATTGCTTGCCCAAAACCAAACTGTGGTCTAATGTATTTTTGTTTGATTTTGTACATTGTATTTACTTAGTTTTTTTTCATGATGATGACGTGAAATGAAGCTTTTGGCTAATTTTATTGTAATTGGGTTGTTTAAGTTGTTTTTCCTCGTCTCTCTTTTGAACATGTACATTGTGCGTAATACGGTACGCCGGAGATAAAGACGTCTTTGGTTTATCTGAAGTTGAAGTACTTTACTGATCTAAAGGTTTCTTTTCTGATCTCCACGATTACTGGAAAACATTGCATCAGATAAGCATCTGTGTCTTTTCAAGATTGAATGAGTGACTTGATGCTATAATCCACATCTTAATTTTTTTTTTTAACCATCAGGGCTATCATTTTAATCGGAAATAAATGCTGTTGAAATTCATTGTATGCCAGGTTCCTTCCAATATTTCTCTGTACAGAAATGAAGAAAAAAAACACGCCTAAATAGACAGGACACATTGGTACATCTCAAATGGCACCATAATACCTATCTATTGCACTATGGCAGTGGTCAAAACTAGTGCACTACATAGGGAATATGGTGCCATTTTGGACACAGACATTGATGTATACAGCTATATTGCATTCCTGTTGTACCTTTCTCTACATATCGGACCGTTAACATACGGGTGCTAGCATGGTCCCAGATCAGTTTATGATGTGTGGCCAAGACAGTATTAACAATGTATTGAGAGGACTGCACAAACAGATTTGAGACCAGACTATACAGCTGCTGCTTTGAGAGCCGAACAGAACCCTTCTAGGGACCACTCGTCTTGCACTACTAGTGTTCTTGGGCCAAAACAACATTCCAAAGTTAGCTTCTTCGAACCGAACAGGGTTCCTTTCTAAGCAACCGTGTACCTGACTAACATGTTGGGAGAAAGCTTTACATTTTGACATAATACATTTTTAACTACTGTACATACTGCAATTTTTTTTTTAAATGATTAGTCAGCTTTACAGGGTTTTTAAAAAAACATGTTTTTCCATGAGTACACAACTTTCCCTCTTTTGCTGAGTCTATCTTTCAGGGGGTCTTAGATCACATGTTACATGAAGTAGATTGGTCTCCAAAGCTCCGGAGCTCAGTGAATTTGTTAATAGCAGTCCTATGATATATCTGCATCGTAACCATGTATGCGGAAAATACATTACACGCTGGCAGCTCGGCCTGTCCAAACTCTTTCATTTGAGTTTCTCCCATCACTGCCCTGGTTGGGTTTTTTATGAACCCGCAACTTATTCTCCATTTCTCTGTTGTTTTGCGCCGTTCTCTCTGCGCTGCAGTTCCATTGTTTCAATGTTATGGCCTTGAGGGGAGGAGGACTTTAGCTTGTTTTTGCATGACTGCTTGAGTTTTCGATCAAGTCCAGAAGGCTCCTACGTGAGATTTCATTGTTTCACATGATCTGTCCCTGTTTGTTTGTTTGTTTGTATGGTGATTGGCTTGTGTTGGTGTCACTGAAGTGGCACAATGTACAGCATGTCGATTTAGTAGCATCATGGCCATTTAATGTGATCAAGAGGAACCCGGCGCTGAAACTTCACAGAGCCTGACATAACGCTGTCATAGGACCGATATAGTACTGTCATATGATCGACAGCCGGCCGGAAGTCGTTTTGTGGCTAGCCCCACATTGTTTGGTTGACCATCTCATGCCATATTACAGTGTTACGTCAATCGACATACATATGAACTGTCATGAACTGTTATGACCTCACATGGTCCATCTCTCATCAACTCAAGTTAGCTCATCATTAGTCTTTTCCTGAATCAATCTCCACTCAAACAGATTGGGTCAGTTTCACGGAAGCAGAATAAGCCTATTCCTGGATTTAAAAAAACACCTTTTCAAAGGAGATTCTCGAAGAGCATGATTTTTGGAGCGGGAATACGTTTAATTCTGATCTGGGAATCTGTGACCCAAAATGATCGACTCAGTCATGCCTTGTCATATTATTGCCTTTCCAAGCCCTGGTTTGAGAAGATTCTGATCATTTATTTTCCTTTTCAAACTCGCAACTCAGTAGCTGTAATTGTTCCAAATGAAAACTGCAAAGGATACAAGAAAATACAAAATCTATCAATTACAGACAAACTGGCAAACACATTTTTTTCCTACATACAATAATTCTGATACTTTAAGTTTCAGACTTCAAGTGACTGTCACAAGTGTGCAGGTTAATGTTCAATGTGTAAATATTTTGTTGTTTCCTATTTTGCAGATTTACTACTTGTAAATAAACACTCATCAAGGAGAGATTAAACATGTTTTGCTAAGTAGAATGTGGGTTTCCGCTCTCTATTTGGTGTTGAAAAGTGTCCACAAAAAACACACACAGGATTTGAATTATTCGTAGCCAGAGTGAATTCATAGATTTATTTTACAATGAGATGATATTGCTTGGAAAACAGAGCATGCTTTAAAATGACAATACTGTTATACTGGAATGGTCTTACCGTTTCTCTGAAGTCCCGTATCGCCCTACTGAAACGATATGTCTATAGGTGGCCATCTTGGTGGTAAAGTTTCTAATATATATGATGATGAATGATATTACTGTTTATTTCTGGATGTTCGAGGGAATTTCAACTGTGCCACTATCGGGGGTTCATTGTAGAACTGAATTTACAGAACCTTCAGAAAGTACAGTGCCTTCACCCCTTGACTTTATCCATATGTTGCAGTCTTACCAAGTGGAATTAAAATGGATTTAGTTGTCATTTCTTTTCAACGATCTACACAAAATACTCTTAACAAATTCTCACATTTGTAAAAAGAGATGATAAATAAATCCCTAATATATCTTAATTAGAGAAGTGTTCAACCCCCTGACTCAACATAGAATAACCTTGATTACATCTGTGAGTCTTTATGGGTAAGTCTCGAAGAACTTTGGATTGTACCATATTTGCTCATTGTTCTTTTTTAAATTCTTCAAGCTCTGTCAATTTGGTTGTTGATCATTGCTAGACAGCCATTTTCAAGTCTTGCCATAGATCTTCAAGTCAACTGTAACTAGGCCACTCGGGAACATTCAATGTAATCTTGGTAAGCAACTCCAGTTTATATTTGGCCTTGTGTTTTGTGTTATTGTCCTGCTGATAGCTGCATTTTTCTCCCAGTGTCTGTTGGAAAGCAGACTGAACCAGGGTTTCCTCTAGGATTTTGCCTGTGCTTTGCTCTATTCTCTTTCTTTTCATCCTAAAAAGCAACTCCCTAGTCCTTGCTGATGACAAGCATACCTATAACATGATGCAGCCACCACCATGCTTGAAAATATGAAGAGTGATACAGGATTTAGGTTATTGTGGAGTAACTACAATGTTGTTGATCATCCTCAGTTTTCTCCTATCACAGCCATTCAATCAATCAAATGTATTTATAAAGCCCTTTTTACATCCGCAGATGTCACAAAGTGCTATACAGAAATCCAGCCTAAAACCCAAAACGGCAAGCAATGCAGATATAGAAGCCCGGTGGCTAGGAAAAAAATCCCTAGAAAGGCAGCAACCTAGGAAGAAACCTAGAGAGGGCCCAGGCTCAGAGGTGACCAGTCCTTTTCTGGCTGTTCCGGGTGGATCTTTGATGTGTATGTAACTCTGTAGCTGTTTTAAAAAGTCACAATTGGCCTCATGGTGAAATCTCTGAGGTGTTTCCTTCTTCTCTGGCAACTGAGTTAGGAAGGACGCCTGTATCTTTGTAGTGGCTGGGTGTATTGATATACCATAGAATGTGTAATTAGTAACTTCACTATGCTCAAAGGGAATGTCAATGTCTGCTTTTAAAAAAAAAAAAAGACTTTCCCCCCTCTACCAATAGTTTTTTTTTTCATTTATCCATCTACCAATAGGCGCCCTTTGCGAGCCATTGGAAAACCTTCCTGGTCTTTGTGGTTGAATCTGTGTTTGAAATTCACTGTTCGACTGAGGGACCTTACAGATAATTGTATGTGTGGGGTACAGAGATGAGGTAGTCATTCCTAAAATCATGTTAAACACTTATTGCACAGTATTTAAATACATGCAACTTATTATATGACTTTGTTAGGCACATTTTTACTACTGAAATTATTTAGGCTTTCCATAACAAAGGGGTTGTATACTTATTGAAACAAGGCATTTCTTAAAATGGCTAAAAACATAATTCCACTTTGACATTATGGGGTAATTTGTGTTGGCCAGTGGCACATTTTAAATTCATCCTGTAACACAGTAAAACATTGAAAGTCAAGGGGTGTGAATAGTTTCTAAAGGCACTATATGTGGACATGTACAGTTTGTACCAGCAAGTCCTGGTATTGCCCCATGTAAGACTGTGTAATTGATCTACACAAAATGTTATTTATTTATTTTACCTTTATTTAACTAGGCAAGTCAGTTAAGAACAAATTCTTATTTTCAATGACGGCCTAACTGCCTGTTCAGGGGCAGAACGACAGATTTGTACTTTGTCAGCTCGGGGATTTGAACTTGCAACCTTGATGTCTAAGTGAAAATACATTTTTACAATTTTATAAAAGTGAAATAACTAAAATAGTTGTTGCATAACTATTCACCCTCTTTGTTAAGGAAAGCCTAAATTAATTCAAAAGTAAAACTTTGCTTAACAAATCACAAAAGTTACTCTGTGTGAAATAATAGGGGTTGACGTGATTTTTTTTAATGACCACCCCTTCCTCTGTCCCACATACATACAACATATGTAAGGTCCCTTTGGTAAGTATTACATTTCAAGCACTGATTCAACTACAAAGACCAGGGAGCTTTTTGAAAGCCTCATAAAGAAGGGCAGTGATTGGTAAATGGGTAACAATAACAAATCACACATTGAATATATTTTTAAGCATGGTCGAGTTAATTCTTATGCTGTGGATGATGTATTAAATCACCCAGACACATCAAAGATGCAGTCGTCCTTCTGAACTGAAGGACAGGGGGGAAAAAACTGCTTAGGAATGTCACCATGAGGGTATTGGTGATTTTAAAACCGCTACAGAGTTCAATGGCTGTGATGGGAGAACTGAGGATGAATGGATCAACAATATTGTAGTAACTCCACAATAATGACTTAAATGGCAGAGTGAAAGGAATACAATTATTACGAAAACATGCATACTGCATGTATGCAACAAGGCACTAAAGTAATACTGCAACAAAAACACGGCAGAGGAATACCCCGTTTGGTATAAATGCATAGCCTTATGTTTGGGGCAAAACACATCACTGAGTAATTGCCTCCTTATTTTCAAGCATGGTGGTGGCTGCATCATGGTATGGGTATGCTTGACATTGGCAAAGACTGGGGAGTTTTTCAGGATGAACAGAAATGGGATGGAGCGAAGCACAGACAAAATCCTAGAGGGAAACCTGGGAGAGGAATTCACCTTTCAGTAGGACAATATCCTACAACACAAAGCCAAATCTACACTGGAGTTTCTTATCAAGAACACCGTGAATGTTCCTGAGTGGCCAAATTACAGTTTATTCATGCGGAAATATTGCGCAGGAGTCCCCCCCAAAAAACAGCTGTAATCACAGCCAAAAGTGTTTCTGACATGTATTAGCTCAGAGGGGTGAATACTTATCTAAGCAACGTGTATTATTGTTTTATTTTTTATTCATCTTTAAAAAAATAAAATTAAGTCCGGGAAGGAACTCTGAAATTGCGTAATGGTCGTGGGAGCACTGAATCAAGTATGAACCTGTCTGAGGCAAATGATCTCCCTCCACTAACACTATGATTTCTGTGTGTGTGCACGTAAGCGTGTGTGTGCCCGTAAGCGTGCATGTCTTCGTGTGCACTCGTGTGTGTGTGTGTGTGTGTGTGTGTCCCTGCATATAAAATGCTGTTGCTATTTAATAAAGGCATGAGCTGTCATTTTCTTCTTCTCTGATCTTGCTTAGTTACAATTAGAGAGCAGCGCCATATGTTTTATGTTATCACACACTGAACCAAATAAAATTGGAATTCTATTTTTCGCTGAGGACTCTTGGTATATCTGTCAGAGTGCATTGCGTCAGGAGCACAGCGGAACCAAAAACCCTCTGTGGCGGCGATATCTGGGGCTCTTAAATGGCGTTGCGCGGTTCAGTTGTTCTGTGCGAGGCCAAGGTGACAGGCGTGACCGGTCGGTGGGATGCAACTAGCCGGATTACTGTCAGTGTTGTTCTTATTTCATAGGTGCACTGAATAGGCAACTGGTGTGTGGGTGGGTGTGTATGGTGGGGGACAGGTAGTGCCAACGTTCAGTCCTACACACCTCTTCTCTCCTAAGAGTAGTCACTCCACTCTGCAGCCAAAATGGGCAGCTGAAGTGCCGTAAACCTTATGAACCCTATAAATATACAGTGCAGCTAGAGCCTGTCTGAAAGAGGTTGTTCGGTGAACCATGCTTGTGTGTTGAGTAAAATTATCTGACACCTAAAGACTTGCCTTAGCTCCCCGAGCTAATGCCTAGACTTTAGTTCAGCGAGTTAACAAAGCCTGGTGGCACACAGCTGGAGACGATCTGGGTTTAATTCCAGCCGGTAACACCTAGAAATGTTGGTGTAATATGGACTCGGGAATCAAACGTTTGCTTGCAGGAAGTAAAAGTTAAAGATGACAGAATAAGATGATACACGAGGCAGACACTTAATAATCAATTTAAACAAGAATAACTATGTTGACACGAATGAGTACAATGTTAATTAATTATTCTCAGACTTCATTAGTTTCCAATAAACTGTAACTCACATTTCCATCAAACTGTTCAACAGGTGACTATTTCCTTTTTCTCTATGGACAGACCAACTCTGAAAGCACTGATAGAGATGTACATTGAAGACTGACCTGTGAGCACCTCATTCGCATTGAGCTCTTCGGTAGCCCCCCCCCCCCCCAGTAGCCCTACTCCCTCTCCACCCCCTCCTTTGGAGCTTGGTGGTCCACGGGGGTGGTCTGGTTTTCCAGCTGTCGGATTCTCCTGTCTTCTTGGTGATGGGGTGAGTCCCCCTGTGGAATGGGAGGCGTCGATCCGATTACCCGGAACAGTCCTCACATCTTCAATCATGGATGGAGAATGAGGTGGTGGTAGGGAGGGAGGAGTGTTTGTGTGTTGGAGAGAGGGTGTGTGTGCCAGAGGTCAGCGGGGGTCATGCACAGAAAGTCCCTCACCAGACATTGCTGTTCCATTTAATCATGGGTCACCTCTGATGACTGTTCTGAATCTAGAATTGTTGCTAATGGCTAGAGGACTCCAGTGTCACAGACACAATACAACCGTCTTTCATGTGGAAATGTGCCGCTTAGCTTTTACATTGTTCTAACGTGTCTTGGGTTTTCATTGGAATTCATTTGAAAGGCATGTCCAGTGGGAAACAGTCCAAATGTCTATTGTAGCTCTTGCTTTGCAGGTGAGCAGCAAAGACATCTTTACACATTTGAGTTGCACACCTCTTTTAAAGAATACTCCTTGATTAGAATTTTCCCTCAGACGCCTGAGTGATGAAAATGAGGGTACCAATTTTGTATTCTAAGCATACAACAGTTCCCCAAAACAATTTACTCAAATGTATTCCGTCATAAATATGTTGATGTATAACTCAAACCGAATCACAGGACCGATGGACCCCATATTCTTATTAGGCACTAGCAGCGGACTCCTAAATCCTTCAAAGAGGACCCATAAGCCTCGCTGTTTCTGTCTTTATTCCCTTTTGTCCACTTGTCTTTAAGCCTCTTCATGTCTGATCAACAGAACAGTTCACAGTTCAAACGTGCCACAGTTCAGCCTCAGACTAGACGTCATCTTTAACCGCCACCCTTCCTTTGCCACTGTTACTTTGATGTCATTGCGTTGTCTTGACTAGCGGCGCTCATGAATTAATAATGAACAACTTATTGGGTGCATTTCACACACGGTGGCGTGTGATCAAGTGCATTGTGGGGCGAAGGTGATCAGCCGCGAACATCACTTGGCAATGGAACCTTCACACTAGCTTTTAATTACTCCAATTAATTAAAGATATAGTAGGTGTGGTGGGTTATGGATGGAGAATCAAATACCTGGAGATGATTTTCAGTTGGTCACCCCCCCATTTAACAGTCCTATGATTATGTGAAGACCGGCATCACCCTTTTTAAAGAGAATGGAGTAATTGTATGGCTACGCTCTCGATTCATTGATGATGTTTCATAGTCAGTCTATTAAGACTAGTCACAGTGTAGTTCATCTGTAGGTTACACTGTCGTAATGAAAGGGGAAAGCAATGTGAGTTTTTTTTTTTGGGGGGGGGGTTCATAGTCTGGACCCAGTGGTAATGCCATGTACACTGCTCAAAAAAATAAAGGGAACACTTAAACAACACAATGTAACTCCAAGTCAATCACACTTCTGTGAAATCAAACTGTCCACTTAGGAAGCAACACTGATTGACAATAAATTTCACATGCTGTTGTGCAAATGGAATAGACAACAGGTGGAAATTATAGGCAATTAGCAAGACACCCACAATAAAGGAGTGGTTCTGCAGGTGGTGACCACAGACCACTTCTCAGTTCCTATGCTTCCTGGCTGATGTTTTGGTCACTTTTGAATGCTGGCGGTGCTTTCACTCTAGTGGTAGCATGAGACGGAGTCTACAACCCACACAAGTGTCTCAGGTAGTGCAGCTCATCCAGGATGGCACATCAATGCGAGCTGTGGCAAGGTTTGCTGTGTCTGTCAGTGTAGTGTCCAGAGCATGGAGGCACTACCAGGAGACAGGCCAGTACATCAGGAGACGTGGAGGAGGCCGTAGGAGGGCAACAAGCCAGCAGCAGGACCGCTACCTCCGCCTTTGTGCAAGGAGGAGCAGGAGGAGCACTGCCAGAGCCCTGCAAAATGACCTCCAGCAGGCCACAAATGTGCATGTGTCTGTTCAAACGGTCAGAAACAGACTCCATGAGGGTGGTATGAGGGCCCGACATCCACAGGTGGGGGTTGTGCTTACAGCCCAACACCGTGCAGGACTTTTGGCATTTGCCAGAGAACACCAAGATTAGCAAATTCGCCACTGGCGCCCTGTGCTCTTCACAGATGAAATCAGGTTCACACTGAGCACATGTGACAGACGTGACAGAGTCTGGAGACGCCATGGAGAACGTTCTGCTGCCTGCCACATCCTCCAGCATGACCGGTTTGGTGGTGGGTCAGGCATGCTGTGGGGTGGCATTTCTTTGGGGGGCCGCACAAAAAAAGGAAACCCAGCTGCGAGGTGGTAAGGGTAGGCAACAACACATCTGCCACGCTGGGGCCCCTCGGCGGTGCATGCTTAGTCCCCCCCATACTCCCTGTTCACCCACAACTTGTGGCCAAACATGATTCCAACACCATCATTAAGTTTGCTGATGAGACAGCCTATAGGGAGGAGGCCAGAGACCTGGCAGTGTGGTGCCAGGACAACAACCTATCCCTCAATGTGAGCAAGAGAAAGGAGCTGATCGTGGACTACAGGAAAAGGCAGGCTGAACAGACCCCCATTAAACATCAACATGGCTGTAGAGGAGCAGGTTGAGAGTTTGAAGTTCCTTGCTGTCCACATCGCCAACAAACTATCATGGTCCAAACACACCAAGACAGTCATCAAGAGGGCACAACAATACCTTTTTTCCCCTCAGAAGACTGAAAAGATTTGGCATGGGTCCCCAGATCCTCAAAAAGTTCTACAGCTGCACCATCGAGAGCATCCTGACCGGTTGCTTCACCACCTGGTATGGCAACTGCTCGGCATCTGACCATAAGGCGCTACAGAGGGTAGTGCGTATCACTGGGGCCAAGCTTCCTGCAATCCAAGACCCATATACTAGTCGGTGTCAGAGGAAAGCCCAAAGAATTGTCAGAGACTCTGTCACCCAAGTCATAGACTATTTTCTCTGCTATCGCACAGCAAGCGGTACCGGAGCGCCAAGTCTAGGACCAAAAGGCTACCTGTAACGCTAAACAAAGGTGAAACATATGTAGTGTTCCAGCGGTGACACCTCCAACAAAATGCTGACTTGTGGTTGTCACCTGTTAAGGTTCTCACAGTAACAGAGTGTTCTGATCTATCTAGCCTTGCTTTTGTTTCCCAACCACCTCCTGCATGCAGCCCCCGAACCCACCCATCAACACACACACACACACACACACACACACACACACACACACACCCATTAGTTAAGACCTGGTAAAGACCTGGAACTTAATGCGGGCACGAATGAATGAGGGGGGACAGAAAAACAGTAAGGGAGGGAGAGTGGCAGGGAGCAGGTGTACAAATAATAACGATCAGGTGGAGACCAGGCATGTTTTTCTGTCGCTCCACCAGGCAGAAGGAAGGAGAGATGAAAGGGAGGGGGTGGCAGAGACCGAGATCCCAGAGAGGAGATGCTTTAGATTGGCCAGCCACTCCACGCCATCCTCCCTCCCACCATCCCTCCTTCCATACACATCTCCATGTCCACCTGAGCTCTCATCAGAGCCAGAGAGATGACTCAACAACACTGTGACGGCAACAGTGGCAGGAGCCCACAGCAAGACAGATTCTTTGGGCTTTGACGTGAGAGGCTGTAGAAATAACATCCACCAGAAGCTGCTACTTTCATTGTGATTTTTTCTCCTTTCTCTGCCATTCATTTGTAACGTTTTCATTTGTCTAAGACGTTGCAGGACATATTGTAGGTCGGGACTTTTCGTGTCATCCTTTCAAGGCATAATCTGTACGATTGCTTGACATGCAACCATTTTGGTTCGACATCCGCCAATACACTACGTTGTTAAATGACAGTAACATCATAAAATAATTTCAGTCATAGCGGCTGTTTGAAGGTGTAACCAGTTGTGCCAGTTGACTCAAGCTGTGCATGACACTGGCTACATGATGCTACACAATGAGGTGTAGTGGAGAATTTCTGTGCCCCTGAAGCGCTCCCCCTGGCTCTGCCCCAATCAAAGAGTGCGCTGACCCTTACATTGACCGGGTCCACTGCCATTCAGACACGGTCAATTTCCCTGGCCTTGGACCACAACTGTGTCCTGGTCACTGGGCTTGACCGTGTCTACAGAGGCGAGAGACACACATCGTTATCATGGCATTAACCAGCCATGTCCCCTGCATCGACACGCTTCAAAACAAACTTGATTTAAAGTGCATTTAAATCAACATGGTCTCATTTAGAATATATCAAAAATAGTGACATTTAACTACCTAAGCTGACATATTTAACATCTTTACTGGAAAATAGACAGTAAAAGGCCTTCATCCTCCCTCCACCTCTTCATATTTGTTGATCCCTGTTTGATTTAACTTTATTTACATGCTTTCTCCTCTTTTGTTTGCTTTAATATCTACACAAGAAGACTAGCAGGTCCATTTTGTTAACGCGTGGTGTATCAATCCACTCAATTGACTTGCAAATGCTTCATTTTTGTCTTTTTGTTTGTCGAAGAAGAATGCAAAACTCCCTCTGGGCCTAGAAATAAATAAATAGAGTATTATCATGAATTATTATCAGTCTCAGACACACACACACACACACACCACTCACACATTGCACGCTGAGGCAACTGACAGCATTTAATACATTTTGCACATAGAAAACTCTCAGATGGACGTTTTATTTTGTCACTGTCAAATTAACCGTTTAATAATATAGCTGAAGTGCAAATATTCTATATTTCAGAGCTTTTGAGTCTCTCCGTCCCTCCCTCCCTCCATCGCTCCCTAACCTTCCCTCCCCCGCACCCCTCTCGCTCTCTCTCTCCTCTTCTCTCCATTGGCAGCTGTCTCTCTGGTCCTTGTCCATCTAAATAAGTGACACACGCTCATGCTTGCCAAATCATGCCCATCCCCGGCTAACGTCAAACTGAGAGAAGAGCACAAACTCAAAAGGAATCTTTGAAAACTCATCAATATTTCAACCTTTGAGGCTGAATCTTGGATGTCTGGCATTAAAGCAAGACATTTATATATGTACAGGCAGGTCAATAATAAAACAAAGGCAGTCTGCCCGAATTGTGAGCCGTTGCCTGATCTGGAATACTATGGTAGCCTAGTTTGTCAAAATAGTGGCATATAACAATTTTAGTTATGGCATTTGAGCGGACATATTAGTGCCATGTCAGTTATGGCAACGTCTTATTTTATTGGACGCTGGGATAGACAGGAGGGGACTGACTGACAGATCATTATGTTGTGTTCATAGACCTTCAGACAGACATGGGCTATAGTGGTCATCTGAGCATAACCTTCACTTGATGAGGGCCATACATCATATATACCAGTATAACCACCAATCTACACCCCGAAACCATATCCAACCCTTGATAGTCCTGTATCTGATGCTCTGATTACAGCCTTAATATGATGGGGAAAAAATGTGCCCTCTTGACTGGACTAAAAGAGACATACTGGTGCAAATCTTTTGTAATGGAGGAAGATAAGGGGATTTGTGCCTCTGAGTGTACTCGGTGGAGTGGTCATTTATCATGATTACAGTTTTTTTTTTAAATGGCCCTGGGTCTGTGAAAGGGATTTCCATTACAATGGAGTTTGAGGAAATGCCAGGCAGGCGGCCATTTTTACTCCATGGTGTGAGCCTTAATATTGCAGTAACGCTCACTACACCTGATTTATTTCATTTCACAACCTCAGTGCCAATGCTATCTAAATACTTACTGTATCAATCCCTCTGTATAGGGTTTAAACAGCGTTTGTAGGCGACACACCAAATGTAATGTTTGCAGCACAGTGAAACATAATATACAGCAAACATTTACAGATTTCAGAAAGTTCAGCAAACATTTTCAATTGGCTGCCAAGTTGGCACCAAGTTGTCATTCAATAAGATTGTAGATGGAAAACAAATTACAATGACATTGTTATGGGATGATAGGTGCCAACATGCAGAGCCTCTGCCAAATTATCTATGGCTGTGGTTCAAGAGTACCCAGTGACTGTGTACAAGCATCTTGTGTACAAAGATAATGATAGCCTTTAAAAGGTGGCAATAATCCCCCTTGAACTCATTCCCCCCCCTCATTTTACTCCCTTTATACCTGTTTAGTATTCCGACAGCGACGCCACACGCGAGCGGGGCAATTAGCCGGCTAACGCAAGATAATTTGCTGAAAAGTTAGCACAGCTGCATCTCACTAGGCCTGACGATTCCAAATCAAGGTGGAATATATATGGACTGGAAAGTTTAGAAGAGGTAGACAGGTGGTTTCAGCTTCTGTGGGGGAAGAAAACCGTAGTACCTTGTTTTGACAAGAATGTTCATTTCCCTGGGTAAATCTGAATCATCAGTGACTAATGTGGGATCCACATCGATGGCTTCTCTTTTTGACAGGTATGATGTTTTCCCCCCCACGCATCTTTCACTAGAAAGTTTGTTATCGTGAATTTTATTGAGTTGGCAAAGTACTCTTGTCAGAACCATTTTGAAAAAAAGTTTTGCTTTTCTATCCACAGAGGAAGAGGAGGATGGGGAGAAATATTGGAGAGGCGACAGCAAAGAATGGAGGAAAAATACAACTCAATGATGGATCGTGAGGCACAGGCAATTATATACGACAGAGCAGACATCTCGTACACTGCAGATATCACACACAATGGCAGCATGAGATAATCTCTGCTTTCTCTCTGCAAATGAGAGGGAAGGGAAGCGCATCTGTCCTACCATGGATTCAAAAACATGTCCAAGAAGACATGATGAATGGTATATAATGAATTGTGTCATTTTGGATTCACTTTTATTGTAAATAAGAATAGGATATGTTTCTAAACACTTCTACGTCAATTGGGATGCTATCGTGATTACGAATAATCCTGAATGAATCGTGAATTAACATGAGTGAGAAGGCTACAAAGGGTCAAAGATCCTATTGCCTCACATGCTGGTCACAAGCAGGAGCTAATATTCTGAAACCAATTGAATCACTCTACAAACAAGCACTTAAGATTTTTGATAACAAACCAAACCGTTACCAACATTGTCATATCATTTGCGAACATTATTTATTTAGTCTGGATAGCTTTAAAACTTGTTATGGCTGCAATCCCGCTAACGGGATCGATATGACAACTACCAGTGAAAATAGAGGGCGCCAAATTCAAACCACAGAAATCTCATAATTACAATTCCTAAAACATACATGTTTCTTATATCATTTTAAAGGTAATCTTGTTGTTAATCCCACCAAAGTGTCTGATTTCAAATATGCTTTTCAGCAAAAGCACTACAAATGATCATGTTAGGTCTCTACCAAACCACAAACACAGCCATTTTCCAGCAAAAAAGCAGAAAGAGAGAGAATTAATCACTAACCTTGAATTATCTTCATCAGTTGACACTCATAGGACTTCATGTTACACAACATATGCATGTTTTGTTTGATAAAGTTCATATTTATATAAAAATATCTGAGTTTACATTGGCGTATTAGATTCACTAGTTCCAAAAACATCAAGTGATTTTGCATAGCCACATACAGAAATACTCATCATAAATGTAGATGATAATACAAGTTATATACATGGAATTATAGATACACCTCACCTTAACGCAACCGCTGTGTCAGATTTCAAAACAAGTTTACGGAATAAGCAACCCATGCAATAATCTGAGACGGAGCTCAGAACAGTAGCCAAATTAGCCACCATGTTGTAGTCAACAGAAACCAGAAAATACATGATAAATGTTTCCTTACCTTTGATGAAATTCATCAGAATGCAGTCCTAGGAATCCAAGGTCCACAATAAATGCTTGATTTGTTCGAAAATGTCTGTTACGTCCAATTAGCTACTTTGGTTAGCGCGTTTGGTAAACAATTCCAAAGTCACAAAGCGCGTCCTCTATAGCGTGACGAAATGTCCAAAAGTTCCGTAACAGTCAGTAGAAACATGTCAAACGATGTACTGAATCAATCTTTAGAATGTTGTTTACATATATCTTGAATAACATTCCAACCGGAGAATTAGAATGACTTCAGATGACCGGTGGAACGCAGGTCCTTCCCCTGTGAACGCGCATGGTGAAAGCATGGTCAACTCGTGGCAGTGGTGACTATTTCCTGTCTCATTCGACCCCCCCCCCCCCCTTCACATTAGAGTCATCAGACAAAGTTCTATTGACTGTTGACATCTAGTGGAAGGCGTAGGAAATGAAAACTCATCCATATCTCGCTGTAATTTCAATGAGAGCTTGGTTGAAAAATCTGCCACCAGAAAAAATCCAAAGAGGAAGTGGAATTTCTCAGGTTTTTGCCTGCAATATGAGTTCTGTTATACTCACAGACATAATTCAAACAGTTTTAGAAACTTCAGAGTGTTTTCTATCCAATACTAATAATAATATGCATATATTAGCAACTGAGACCGAGGAGCTGGCTGTTTACAATGGGCACCTTTTCATCCAAGCTACTCAATACTTCCCCTGCAGCATTGTCTTTAAGATCCTGCATGGTCTTGCCCCTCCACCTCTATGCCGGCATATCATGCTCAAGGAAAGCACCTCCACGATAAGAAGGGCAGTAACTAGAGGGGATTGCGTTGTCCCTTTTCGACACAGTAAAATCGGTCAATCTGCCTTCTGTTAGAGCTACAATATACTGGAATGCAAAGCCCATGGACTTGAGAAGCTGCACCGATTATTGAATTTTTTTCATTTCAATGAAAACATGGCTCAAATCTATCCAAACCTGTACACATGAGTTATCTGTGGTTCCTCATATGTAAGATGATAGTGTTGTTAGAATGATATATTATTGGATGAAATGTATTTGTATAGCGCCTGTGTAAAGGCCCTTATCTGCCCAGGGACTACGGGCGCACATTTGCTTTTGGCTAACCCCTTGTATAATGCGAACACACTCACACATACATACGCACGTCGCCCACACACACTTACTCATACAGTACGTTTATCTGCCATTCACATCCACATGCTTAACGCGTTGGTGTTCATTAACGGCTAACTACCGTGAGACCGGCAGTTTATTTGCATGACAATCACCGACTGACGACCTGAAAGGTCCGCCACAGCGCTAAGCAAAGGTAAGTGTACCGTGGGCAGTGCCCAGCACTGCTCAATTCCAAACTACATTTTTGTCTGAGCTCTGAAGGTGTCGACATGCTTCTGTTGGGGTTTGTTTCCTTTTTCCTTGTCAGTCATTGGCTCATTGGTGAAATTAGCATTGTGACAATATATTTAATTAAATAATTCAAAAACCTTTATTAATGCAATTGCAGACATTTGTTGATAACAGGAACATAACGCATGTTTCTGAGTAAGTTCTGCATCAAAGAAAAGGTCCCAAGTTATTTTATAAAACCCAAAGTAAAGCCCTAGTGATGTCACTGCCTACGTCATTATCTTCTACTCCTGAAACCAAAACCATGCCTACTCTACACTAAAACTCTTGTTTATATAGCTATCTAAAACCTTAGCAGTAAATGTCCAAGTTGATTTATAGTGGAATGTCTGACTAATCTCTTATCTCTTACTGCAGAGTTCTGTCTTCACAGTTACACATTTCTCAGACAGTTTCTTCATAAGAGGCAGAGAGCCTAGAAAAGTACTGTGAAACAATATTAAACCTCATAATGTATCTATATTGTTAATCTGTAGTCTAGGACCCTATAAATGTAAGGAGGGAGGGGTCTTATAATCCCTCTTCTATTAAATACAACATAAGCATGATCAATTATTATAATAGATCAAACATTTGGTACAGCCCCTATCATGACCCCTAGGTGAACCCCCTTCACTTCCCATCCGAAACAGTTTGTGCATATATGTGACCGACTGCCTCGATTAGGTTTTATGTAGCAACATTTGAACTGTTTTTTTTTTACATTGGATAAAAGTAGAGACTGGGAGCTAGAAATTGGTATATCATACACTGGAGTTGAGGAACAATGGGAATGTAATTCTGCTTGAAAGTTGATAAACTTGTAAATCCACTTTTGAAAAAATGGTCCTTGAATGTTTTGGTACACCTACTGGAGAGCTCTTGTCTACACCCATTCAGCATCTTTCACAGCCCAACCCATCTCTTTAAAGATTCACATGTGAGGTCTTGTGGTAAACACATGCTATATCAAATAAAAGTTTATTTGTCACATGCACAGGATACAGAAGGTACAGTGGTTACTTGCATACTAGCAATACCAAAAACAGAAAGTGTCCAGATAAAAATATTTAATACATATTTTAACATTATTAGATTTTGCCTACCCGACACTTGTCTAAATTGATGTCATGTGAAGGAAATGCTATAACCACCCTCCAGCCACATCTAGCTAAGTGGATGGGTCACTATTGTCATGTTCATGAAATACAATAGATGGCCGTAATCACCCCCAGGCACACCTGGCTAATTTATGGGTCATATAATAATCCAGCCAAAGTGAAGTCTTTGTTAAGAAGAAGTAGCTAGCTAAATAATGAACCGGCATAATCCCAACTCATACTACTACCAATACAAACATTGTCATAGCTGTAGTTTGAATCTGCAGGTAGCTAAGGCTAACAAACTAGGTTCAATGTTGCTATAAATAACTAGCTAGCTAACATTAGGCTATAACTAGCAATGCATATGGTTTTCTGATTCGAACAATATTACTACACAGATCATACACATAGCGTTAGCTAGCAAGCCAGCAAGCTAACGATTGCTAGTTAACTAACAGTATATTTTAACTTGCAATAAAAACTACTTTCTGACTAAATTTATATACCCGTATACATGGATGAATGCTTCACGGTAGCCTGGAACCATTTTGTTTTGTTTGTAGCTACATCTTGTTTGGCCAGCGTTGTCAAGTCACTCCGGTTCACACTGACCGTGGCGTGTGCAGAAAGTACCCCATAATTTTTTCAAACTGATCTGTGATAGCACCTGCTAAATTCAGGGCATCAATGTTGTTGAGAAAAGTAGCAAAACCTTTGTATTTCTCAATGGCTAACATTAAATCTTTCAAAAACGGCATGGTAGAAAGGACTGTCAACACATACTGAGCAGCTCACGTTATAAACAGAAGCATGCTACATGGTAGACCAATCCAAACTCATCTCCCGGCATGTCCAGCCCATCCATTATCTAAGCCAATCATATCTAGCGGGAAGGTTCCTGATTTTTTTTCCATGACTAAACAAACTGGGCTCATAATTTAATAACCATTTTATTCGTATTTAAGGATGGAACACAAGTTTGTTATTAAGGCGCATGAAAGTTCACATGTTACAGAAGGCATGTCTGACAAAAAAAACACATTTTTACATTCAAATGCCTCTACTGTGAAGTAGTTACGTGTGACATACAGTGAGGGAAAAAAGTATTTGAACCCTTGCTGATTATGTACGTTTGCCCACTGACAGTCTATAATTTTAATGGTAGGTTTATTTGAACAGTGAGTCAGAATAACCAAATAATCCAGAAAAAAGCATGTCAAAAATTTTACATTTATTTGCATTTAAATGAGGGAAATAAGTATTTGACCCCTCTGCAAAACATGCAATTTTTTTCACTTGAAAAATACTGCACCAAACATCTTAGTTAGATGTAAAATTGCACTACTAGGATCTCCTTGGGAAAAACATATAAATTATTGACAGATTTCTTAGATTAGAGTAATCTTAGATTAATTCTGATTATTTTGAGAAAGTGTGTACTGGCTACGGCGTCTCAAGAAGGACAAACAGTAAAATTGCTGATTTCTCATTTTTCAAGGGTAAAACTTTTCAAATAAGATATTGCGAGTGTAGCAAAATGTTGTGCTTCTAGTTCTGACAGTACAGCAATATCTAACAAGTAATCTAACAATTCCACAACAACTACCTAATACACACAAATCTAAGTACAGGAATGGAATAAGAATATATATATATAAATATATGGCTAAGCAATGACCGAGCGGCATAGGCAAGATGCAATAGATGGTATAAAATACAGTATATACAGTACTGTGCAAAATGTTTATGGAAGGTGTGAAAAAATCCTGTAAAGTAAGAATGCTTATATTTGTCAATTAACTAAATTCAAAGTGAGTGAACAGAAGAAAAATCAAATCCATATTTGATGTGACCACCATTTGTCTTCAAAACAGCATCAGTTCTTGTATGTACACTTGCACAAAGTCAGGGATTCTGTAGGTATATAGTCAGGTGTAGGATTAAACAATTATACCAAACAGGTACTAATGATCATCAATTCAATATGTTGCTTGAAACACAATCATTAACTGAAACAGCTGTGTAGGATTAATACAACTGGGTGAGGAACAGCCCAACTCAGCTAACAAGGTAAAGGTTGCTGAATACAGTTTACTGTCAAAAGTCATACAACAAGTTACACAACTGCAACAGCAAGGTCTCTCCCAGGCAGAAATTTTAAGGCAGACAGGGGTTTCAAGATGTGCTGTCCAATCTCTTTTGAAGAAGCACAAAGAAACGGGCAACGTTGAGGACTGTAGACAGTGGTCGGCCAAGGAAACTTACCTCAGCAGATGAGACACATCATGCTTACTTGAAGATCTCCAGCAGTGCCATCAGCTCAGAATTGGGAGAAAACAGTGGGACCCTGGTACACCCATCTACTGTCCGGAGAAGTCTGGTCAGAAGTGGCCTTCATGGAAGACCTGCGGCCAAAAAGCCATTCCTCCGATGTGGAAACAACGCCAAGCGACTCAACTATGCACAAAAAAAACAGGAACTGGGGTGCAGAAAAATGGCAACAGGTGCTCCGGACTGATGAGTAAAAATGTGAAATGCTTGGCTGTAGCAGAAGGCAGTTTGTTCGCCAAAGGGCTGGAGAGCAATACACGAATGAGTGTCTGCAGGCATGAGTGAAGCATAGTGGAGGTTCCTTGCAAGTTTGGGGTTGCATTTCTGCAAATGGAGTTGTGAATTTTGTCAGAATTAATGGTCTTGTCAATGCTGAGAAGTACAGGCAGATCCATCATGCAATACCATCAGGGAGGCATCTGTTATTGGCCCCAAATGTATTCTGCAGCTTGACAACAACCCCAAACATACAGCAAAAGTCATTAAGAACTATCTTCAGTGTAAAGAAGAACAAGGAGTCGTGGAAGTGATGGTATGGCCCCCACAGAGCCCTGATCTCAACACCATTGAGTCTGTCTGGAATAACACGAAGAGAGAGAAGCACCTGGGGCTGCCTAAATCTACAGAAGAACTGTGGTCAGTTCTCCAAGATGTTTGGGCCAATCTACCTGCCGAGTTCCTTGAAAAACTGTGTGCAAGTGTACCTAGAATAATTGATGCTGTTTTGAAGGCAAAGTGTGGTTAACACCAAATATTGATTTGATGTAGATTTTTATTCTGTTCACTCACTTTGCATTATGTTAATTGATAAATATAATCTATTAACATGTCTATTTTTGAAACCATTCTATTTTATTCACACCTGCCTAAAACTTTTGCATAGTACTGTACATTTGAGATGAGTAATGCAAGGTACTGTATGTAAACATTATTGAAGTGGCATTATTAAAGTAGCTAGTGATCGATTTGTTAAAGTGGCCAGTGATTTCAAGTCTTTATGTAGGCAGCAGCTTCACTGTGTTAGTGATGGCTATTTAACATTCTGATGGACTTGAAATAGAAGCTGTTTTTCAGTCTCTCGGTCCCAGCTTAGATGTACCTGTACTGACCTCGCCTTCTGAATGGTAGCAGGGTAAATAGGCAGTGGCTCGTGTGGTTGTGATCCTTGATTATCTTTTTGGCCTTCCTGTGACATTGGGTGCTGTAGGTGTCCTAGAGGGCAGGTAGTTTGCCCCCGGTGATGCGTTGTACAGTGGTGCAGTTGCCGTACCAGGCGGTGATGCAGCCCGACAGGATCCTCTGAATTGTGCATCTGTAAAAGTTTGTGAGGGTTTTAGGTGACAAGCCAAATTTCTTCAGCCTCCTGAGGTTGAAGAGACTCTGTTGCGCCTTCTTCACCACACTCTGTGCAGGTGGACCACTTCAGTTTGTCCATGATGTGTGCACCGAGGAACTTAAAACTTTCCACCTTCTCCACTCCTGTCCCTTTGATGTGAATAGGGGGTGCTCCCTTTGCTGTTTCCTGAGGTCCACGATCATCTCCTTTATTTTGTTAACGTTGAGTGAGAGGTTGTTTTCCTGACACCACACTCCGAGTGCCCTCACCTCCTCCCAGTAGGCTGTCTCGTCGTTGTTGGTACTCAAGCCCACTACTGTTGTCTGCAAACTTGATGATTGAGTTGGAGGCGTGCATGGCCATGCGGTCACGGGTGAACAGCCTCTGGAAGAAGTTCAGATGCCCTGGGTGGTTCGGACAAAGGATCCGCTTCGGGAAAACCGTATTCTTGGTTGTATTGCTGGGGAGTTGACGTCGCTCTGATATCCAATAGTTCTTCCTGGCTATATGTAATGAAAGTAAAGATTTTCTGGGCTAACAATGTAAGAAATAATACTTTTAAAAAAACATACTGCAAAGTTTCCTAAGGACTGGAAGCGAGGCGGCCCTCTGGTGGCACCATCTTAGTCAATTTTAAGGGAGTATGCAAGCACACCTGTTTGAACCTAGGCTAGGCACCAGCCTAACCAAAGCATGAGGAAGCCTTTTTTTCTCTCAGCTCCTCAACACAATCCTCTACGCCCTCCACATTTTCAACTCTCAACTCTCTCCACGCACTCAACATTATCCTCCGCGTTCTCGACATGCTTCCTTGCTCCTTCGAATTGTGAGATGGAAATTACGCCACAAACACACACACCTGTCAAGTACACATTGAGACACAAACACACATTTCTGCTCTGATGTACAGTAAGACAGACAGATGGACACACATGCTTGAATCTCTGTTGAAAGGGAATGGCAGGCGTGCTGTTTATTTTACTAAGTGTTCCAGTGCTAAAGAGGAGAGGGGCTGTAATGCAAAGAGACATATCGAGATCACTCACTTTCACTGTAATGGAGAGGAAGAAGATGCTGCAGTCAGTCACACTGGTTAACACCACTGCAACACGTGTGTGTGTGTGTGTGTGTGTGTGTGTGTGTGTGTGTGTGTGTGTGTGTGTGTGTGTGTGTGTGTGTGTGTGTGTGTGTAATGCAGTACTGGTAGATGAGAGAGGGATATGGTGAGATAATGTCAGAGAGAGGAGAGAACAGGAGCGGACTGACCATCTGGCATTTCGGGCCCATTTGTAGCCAAGTGGGCCTGTCTAAATTTGAGTTTTTTGGGGTAAAAATATCGTTATCTGGAAAATAATAGGGGCCTCAAGGAAAAAATTGGGCTTGTGAGGGGGCCTCAAGGGGGAAAAAAATAGTCTGGTGTGTTAGAAATGCCAGGGATGTTTTCTGGTCCCAGTCCGGAATTGGTATGAATCCGGGACAAGGGAGAGCGAGAGAGAATGAAAGAAGAGATGAGACAGGGAGAAAGATAATAGGGGAGTGAGGGTGAGAGAAGACAGGGGGACCATGAATATGTTTGTAATAAGAGATACAGTAGGGAAAGGGAGGAGAAGTGGAGCAGAGGGAAAAGATGAGGGGGAGAGGAATAATTGACAAGAAGAAAGAGTAACAATTAGAAAGATGAGAATGTTGAGAGAGCGAGAAAAGCCAAGTGTGGAAAACAACCAAGCAGATGAAATAAGTGTGGTTTGGTTGGAGGTTGACACATTCAGTACATTTGTGACTCACAACCTGGATTTGGTCTTAAGTAGCAACATTTGAAATTGTGTTTTTTACATGGGATAGCTCAGAGCTACAAAATGGTATATCACACACTGCATTTTTGAGGAACAATGGGAAAGGAATTCTGCTACGAAAGTTGATAAACTTGTAAACTAACTTCTGCGAAAATGGCCTTTGAATGTTTTGGTATCTAGTGAAGCACTCTTCTTTGTCTACACCCATTCAGCATCGTTCACACCCTCTTCAGCTTTAGCCCCACCCATCTCCTTTCACTCTCGGAGCGTTCAGAGTGCACTCCTGACGCTCTGGCTGAGGATTTGTTTACCTCTGGATAACATGAAAACAGCCTAGCCAGCATAGCTGGTAACATTCATTATGCTTTTTTGCCAACATTTACTGACACCAGCCATATTCACCGGGTGTTGTACACTTTAGCTTAAGACATGTAGCTAGCCAGCTAGGTAAACAATGAACCTAGCTAGGTAAATAACATGTAAGATCACACATGTCACGTTAGCTAACGAGCCAGCCAGCTAACGTTAGCTAGTTAAACAACAATGAACATAGTGCCAAATCATGTCATTACTACCCTGCATGAATCTGCTGGGAGCTAACAGAACAGGTTCAATGTTAGCTAGCTAACATTAGGCTCTAACTAGAAAAGCAAACGGCTCTGGGATATGAATAATAACATCATACACATAATGTTAGCTAGGGAGCCAGCCTGCTAATGTTAGTTAGCTAGCTAACAGTACACTTTAGCTTGAAATGAAACCACCTTCTGTCAAACTTAGAAACCTGTAATATCTGAAAATGTAGCTAGCTAGACTAGTTTACCCATATACATCATCATGCATGATGGACGCGTCTCCTTTGAAACGTTTCTGAAGGACAGCGCAACACAAGGCTAGAGCCTCCCAACACACTCCTCCCTTTGAAAACCATTGAGTTGCTGCGTCGTTTACACATCCATTCGTCTGATTTGAAGGACCCCTCATAGTCCTCAATAATCGACAATGTAATAATCCTTGTTACGTGTTAACTCTCTTGCTCTCTTTCTTTCAAGCACACTCGGTACTTCTATCCATCTCTCTCCAGGGGCTACAGAGACAGAATATTCCAAGGACCTCCAAAGCCTTCTGACCAACTACCTGCAATCTCTCGAAGAGCACAGGGAAGTTGGCTTCGCTCGCAGTAGTATAACTGTGCACCTTCATTCTGGCCATTTGTGTGATATAGCATAGATCCAAGGGTCACTGGTTAGATTTACTGTACTCCCGCTCTTTCCTCACTCTAAAGGTATCCCAGACTAATAAAAAAATAACAAGTATTTTCCCTTGTCCCCAGGTGAGTCTGCTGGGCCATGGAACTCTAGAGCAGCACATCAAAAAACATGCTCAATCCACACTGGCATTAATGAGTGCGTAGCACACAACACAGTAGAGAATGTCTGAATACAGCTCTGGAGTTAGAGTTGGGTATAGAGAGGTACTTAGCTTTCCCATCAAGGCCTTCTCTCTCCGTTTCAGCACTAGTCCTGGTCTGCTGCTGTGACTGCACGTGTTCTTCTCTGTCGCCTCGGTTCCGGCTCTGCAGCCACATTGACAGGTTGCTGCTTCTGGCGTTCACTTTAAATAAATAACAAGTGCAAGCCTCTCCCAGGTCCCAATCAGTGATGCATCAATGAATTACTATTGTGATCAACATGGGGAGGAGTTACCGGGGGCAAATGACGTGCACACCTTATATTTGTATCTGTGAAACCTGTACCAGGTGAATTAGGTTCTGGGCATATAATGCAATGTATGGGGACAGCTTCTAATAGATACATAATCACCTCTGTGACATACCTTTCATCACTGGCTGTGTTAGCGTTTACTGCCCATGTTGCTGAACAATCCAAACTTTTTTGTAAGTACCAATGAAAAAAATTGTCAAAATACACAACATATTCAGTTCATAAGCATTTACTGTAATACCTTTGCTGTGCAACCACAGCTTTCTTCCTGGTCTGTCAGCATGCTCCTCTCTAGTGATCTTACTCCCTCTCCACCTGAAATGCAATGACAACAAAAACACGAATAACAATGTGCCTATTCAGTCAATAACTTCGCTAACTAATGAAACACAAATGTGTACACGTACAAGCCTATTCTTTATCAGCCAAATTGTACCAAAACAATAGCCTCTTTGCTACTTTTTCAGTTACCAATTCATAAATAAACAGTCAGGGGAACAAACTTGTTTGGCAATATGTGTTCAATAGTCAGTAGCAAGTCTTCAAAGTATAGCTAGCAAATATATAGTTTTTGTTTCCTAAAATCATTAGCTAGCTACATTGATGAACTCATCTGATGGTGGGAGTTGGCTTTTCCCCAGCAGTTTCAACCTAGCTAGATCATCAATCAGGCTTAAACTGCAGTGAAACAGACAATACAGCATGAGCCTGATCATGATTCTATCGCATTTATGCTAGCTAGCTAGCTACCTAATGGCTTTAAAATCATCTTTATAGATAATATAAATATATTGGTTTTCCCCTTGCATCTAGAGCTGCCTAATATAGCAAGCCAGTTGATAGTACAGTAGCTAGGATGAATGCAATGTGTGACATTAGTAGCTATATGGGCAACAGTAGATAATTGAGTGAGATTAAATCTTAAAGCAATGACTGAGCACATCAGAAAAAGGTTTATAGTTAAACTGGAATTACTGAGTCTACCATTACAGATATCCACTGGCAGATCTTTACATAAATGAAATAATCAAAACATTGAAATAGCATTAGGCTTAATTAGCTACCTAGCTTTCTTACCTGAGAAGAAGTGCCTTGCTGGGAGTTCCATGTTGCAATGTGGCTACTGGCTAGCTACCTGGTGATGGAAACACCACGTCATATGGGTTCCACCTACCATTTAGCTAGCCAATCAATGGCATTGTAACAAAAAGCATTGTTAACTTTGGTCAATAAGACTGCCAATAACATTTGAGTTACATGTCATTGTAGAGTGCACCGGAGGCAAACTACCTTCCCTCAAGGACACCTACATCACCCGATGTCACAGGAAGGCCAAAAAGATCATCAAGGACAACTACCTAAGCCACTGCCTGTTCACCCCGCTATCATCCAGAAGGCGAGGTCAGTACAGGTGCATCAAAGCTTGGAACGAGAGACTGAAAAACAGCTTCTATCTCAAGGCCATCAGACTGTTAAAAATCCATCAGTAGCACCTTGGAGGCTGCCTCCCTATATACAGAGACTTGAAATCACTGGCCACTTTAATACTGGAACACTGGTCACTTTAATAATGTTTACATATTTTGCATTACTCATCTCATATGTATATACTGTATTCAATTCTATTCTACTAAATTTTGGTCTATACCGCTCCGACTATGCTCGTCCAAATATTTATATATTCTTAATCCCATTCCTTTACTTTGGATTTGTGTGTATTGTTGTGAAATTGTTAGATATTACTTGTTAGATATTACTGCACTGTTGGAGCTGAAAACACAAGCATTTCGCTACACCCGCAACAACATCTGCTAAAGGTGTACGTATTGCTACAGGTGTACGTATTGCTAAAGGTGTACGTATTGCTAAAGGTGTACGTGACCAATACAATATCAAGTGAGCCACATGACCTCTGAGTTACAATAAGTAGGTTTTTGCCAAAACTGCGCTTTAATGCCGCTGATGGTCATTAGTAGCCCATCAAATCAAACCCATCACGAGGGCCCTGGCATTCAGAGTTTGTGTAGAATAGGATCACCTGTTTTGCAGGCGAGCCAGCTCCTCATAGCTGGTTAATGCATGGAATGAAATAAATGTTCCTATAAGCCAATGTTGCGCAACATTTCTATGGGCTATGCAATTGCGTGAGAAAAGAGTTTTGATGGCTTCTATTATTAAAAAGAGAAGGATCACATCAGCTTTCTATAGGCTAGGCCTACTATATTTATTTCACAACTTTCCTAATATGAAGCACATTGCTTCGCTTTACAACCGGTTTAGCCTACCTGGCTGGCATGATCATTAACTGTGGTTAGTGTGCTCCATTCACTATTCAAGTGCGTAGGATGACATGTTTTTTTTTTTTGACCCTGTTCCCGACAGTTAATGGTCCATTCTAAATCAAAACTGATTTCACACGTATATTATTTAGTATATGTAAAGACGAGCTTAAATTGAGAATAGTCTGATGGTTGAGTAGTATCACTTGTGAATGATGCCCAGTGTGTGCCGTCTAAGGCAATAAACAGCCATTTCTTTGGTGACTTTTAAATCATAGTTAAATGCATCCTGTAGCCTTGCCCATAGGCCTATATGTTTTGATAAGGTTCATATCACAACTAAAGCCACCAAATAACTCCAAACGTAGTCTATAGACCCAAGACCCCTGGAACACAGTTTGAGAGCCCATAGCCTACAGAGCCTAGTGAAACGTGTTCTTATAAGCCCAGCCATTGCGCATTCGCATGTGAAAACAGAGTTTTGACTGGCTGCTATTTAAAAGTGGATCCCTGCTTTCTCGTGTTGCTATATTTATTGCTCAATTCTTAAAATTAAGCACATTAATACACTTTACAAACAGTATGGCCTACCTGGCATATTACAAAAGTAAGTGCAAGTAACCTACTTTCGCTATTCGAGTGCAGACTATGGATTATTTTTTTCACCTCTTCTGTGGGACAAAAAAAATACAAACGAACACACACATACACTGACTATACAAAACATTATGCTCTTTCCATAAGACTCACCTGTTGAATCCAGGTGGAAGCTGATATCCCTTATTGATGTCACTTGTTAAATCCACTTCAATCAGTGTAGATGAAGGGGAGGAGACAGGTTTTTAAGCCTTGAGACAATTGAGACATGGATTGTGTATGTGTGCCATTCAGAGATTGTGTATGTGTGCCATTCAGAGATTGTGTATGTGTGCCATTCAGAGATTGTGTATGTGTGCCATTCAGAGATTGTGTATGTGTGCCATTCAAAGATTGCGTATGTGTGCCATTCAGAGATTGCGTATGTGTGCCATTCAGAGATTGTGTATGTGTGCCATTCAGAGATTGTGTATGTGTGCCATTCAGAGATTGTGTATGTGTGCCATTCAAAGACTTAAGTGCCTTTGAACGGGGTATGGCAGTAGGTGCCAGGCGCATGGTTCGTGTTAAAGAACTGTGTCGCTGCTGGGTTTTTCACGCTCAATAGTTCTCCGTGTGTATCAAGAATGGTCCACCACCCAAAGGACATCCAGCCTACCTGACGCAACATGGGCCAGCATTCCTGTGGAACACTTTCAACACCTTGTTGAGTCCATGCCCTGACGAATTGAGGCTGTTCTGAGGGCAAAAGGAGGAGGTGCAACTCAATATTAGGAAGGGGTTCCTAATGTTTGGTAATATGTTCAGTGTATATTAGTAGGCTATATGTAAAGACCAGATTCAATTGAGAATAGGTCTGATAGGTGGGAATAATATCAAGTGGTTGTCAAATTGTGAATGAGAGACTGATGAAGAGTGTGCAGCCTTTTCGCAAGAAACAGCAGAGAGCTTGTCTTTCATGTGACCTTTTTCAAATAAAGTAATTGGAGTTGCATCATGCAGCCTTAGAATGTATTATAAACCATAACATATAGTCTAACGTTTGTATCACAACGAAAGTTGCATAAATAACTCCAATTTAAGCACATAGGAGGACCTCGTTCTTTGTTAACCGCTCAGAATAGTGCACAATCCCTCTCTGTGTTAAATTGTATTGTTCTTACTATAAAACAATGTCAAATAATGTCACGGGGAATTAGAAACAAATCTTGCCTGCTAAATTAACTAGTGTAGCCCACAGCTGTATGGAATAGCCAGATCAGGACCTAACATAGGGTTGTCTCAGAATATGCTGTTCTGTTCTTCTGAAATAGGCTACATTTTATTCATATCATGTTTCTTTAGACCTGTCTAAAATAAATAATGGATTTATTATGATGGTGTAGGCTATAGTAAATTTACTTTTTTAGAATTTTTTAAATGTAGATCTTCCAAAGGTCCACATTAGTGGCTTGTAGGCTATGCGTGGAAGCCGGATATGCTAAAACTGCTTATGTTAATTAACGGTCAATTACTGAGAGACTGGCAGGTATTTGCATGACGATCAAAGGCTGACAAAAGTTCATGACCACCACAGCCCTAAGCACATCTTCCAGCAGGGAAAATGTCTGCTCAACACTTCATTTCTTGCGCTCAATTCCAAACAACATTTTTGTCTGAACTCTTTAAGGTGTCCGCATGGTTCCCATCCAGAAGAGTTTGTGAATATATTATGAAGACATTTTGTGATGTTTTGTTTTTTTCAGCTGTTTGTGCACACCCCCAAAAAATTATTGAGGCAAGTCGAAGTCTACACCCCTTTGTCGGTTATTGATCAACAGTAGACATTCTTCAATGAAGTGTTTGTTGTCATTCAACGATAGATTACTAAATTTTGTTTCACTTAAGAAATACTGCATCAAACATCTTAGTTAATGTAAAATTGCACTTCTAAGATCTCCTCTGCAAAAATGTCAAAATGATTGACAGATTTCTTGAGTTATCTGAGATGAATTTGGACTATTTTGAGGAAGTGTATACTGGCTTTGGCGTCTTAAAAAGACCCAACAGTACTATTGCTGCTTTTTCTTGTTTTTCAAGCGTAAATCTTTTAAGGGAGTATGCGAGCACACTTGTTTGAACCTAATCTAGGCACCAGCCCAACCGAAGCGTGCAGAAGCCTTTACTCTCTCAGCTCCTCAACATGATCCTCTGCACCCTCCATATTTTTATCTCAACTCTCAACTCTCTCCATGCGCTCAACATTATCCTCTGCGTTCTCAACATGCCCCCTTGCGCCTTTGAATTGTGAGAAGGAAATTACGCCACACACACACACACACACACACACACACACACTCCCTTGGCTCTGGCCTACATTGTGCATCCTAAATGAGCCACATCATCAATTCATCACAACACACTCCTGTAGAAGCCCATTGGGAAAGAGGTAACAGGCCATCATGAACCAGGAGAGAGGGAGGGTGTCCTTGAAAAGGAGGAGAGGAGCAAAACAGGAAGGGAGGAAGGGAAAGAGGGGGAGAAATCTGGGTCGTATTCATCAGGGCACACACTAGCAAAATGTTTCAAATATTAATCAACGGAAAATGTTTCTTGTTGGACAAGTTCAGGTAGTCCCATCCTGTTTCAGTCTGTTTTCCTCTGTTTCGTGCCAAATGAATATGACCCGGGGCAAAATAATTTCCAATATACTATTCACTTCATGTGGAATTCTGGAGTTGTATGGACTTCATTTCTTCATATGACTACGTTAGTAATATGGGAATTATGCAATGTCATCAAAATGGAGAAAGAGAATATAGAATGTCATCAAACTTGAAATGGACTATTACAGCAGGACAAACTTTCTGTGAATTGTCAACAGACAACCGACCTTGTAAAAAACTCAGATTTTCAGTTCTCAGCTGGATAAAACTTGATAAAAGTTCCTCTGTCTTGATCGATCACCTTGTGCGTGTTCTTGTCTGTTTGCTTAGGTGAGGGTGACCTTAGGTGATTGAGATAGAAGTGGGGAGATAGATAGAGGTGGAGTGAGGGAGAGATAGATAGACAGGGAGAGATAGAGAGAGAGACATGGGACGGAGGTGGAGAGAGAGATGTACCGAGAGAGAGACAGATGGCGAGAGACAAAGGATAGAGGCGGAGAGAGAGAAAGACAGAGAATAGAGGTGGCGATAGAGGGGAGAGATAGACCGAGAGAGAGACAGACAGATGGATAGCGAGAGGTAGCGATAGAGAGAGAGAGGGATAAAGGGGAAGTGGTGATGAATGGAGTGGTCTCAGAGAGAGTGTCTGTGTGTGTGAGAAGAGGAATGAGGTCATTATCTCTATCCTCACCTGTGGCCCCTTGGCCACACCACTATGCACACACCACTGCCCAGAGACGGGGATGAAACACCGGAACACAGAGCATTCCATCAACACCCCTATCTCTCTCTTTCTGTCTATCTACTCTACCTCTACCTGTTCCTTTCTATATCTCTGTTTCTTTTCCCCTGATCCTCCGGTCTAACCCCTCGTACCGAGTAAGTCCTCATCATCGTCATCATTATCATTATCACAAAGCAGGCTTTGTCTGTGTCCTCTTCCCACTCTTTGGAGGCGATTTCCCCCTGCCGAGCCAACGGAGCAGAGAAATTGCCTGTTACCTGGGGTCGATTTTTCATGTGCTTGTAAATTGCTTTGTATTGACACTCTGTCAGAATGGGGTTGTCACAGCAACCAAACCCAGGCCAACCTCCTTCCACCCCTGTCCCCCACGGCCACTGGCCTTCCACTGGGAAAGTGGAGTCAAGACTGTGTGTGTGCATGCATCTGCGTCTGTGCTTATGTGCAGGCTTGTGTGTGTTGGAAGTCAAGTAATTGCTATAGAAATTGAAATGGAATTCCCTCAAGAAAGAATGAATGGAATTTGGGGTCAGGAAATGTCGGAGATTAATGAGGTAATAGGGGAGCCATCGTGTCTTTTGCGGTTATATCACAGACAATTGAGAGTGGTTTATCTTCTTTAAAAAATCATACAAATTCCTCTCGTACTCTGAAAATATATTTAATTTTGACCCCCATTTCTATGCTCTCGGACCTTCGCTATAGCACTCCTCACCTGTGTGAACGTACAAGGCTCGATGGAGATAGAGCCCTTCAGTTAATGCCTCATTAAAGGGTGTCTTTGCCCTGTAGGCCACTGTAATTGCTTGTTCCTACATGGGGAAGCGCCTTTGTAACTGGCTGCCATAGGCAAGGCTGACACTGAAAGCCTGCGTGTCGGGCAGTAGGTTCTCTCTACTTCTACCTCCTTTCTCTGTCTGTCTGTCCATCTCTATTTCCACATCTTTCTCTCTTTCAAACGTTTATCTTTATTTCGCTTTCTCTCATTCTCGCCGTCTCCATCTCTTTTGTCTCTCGCTTTCTCTCTGTCTCTCGCTCACTAATTCTCACTCTCTTTTTTCTTCCTTTGCCAATCTCTGTTTTCCCTGTTTTTCCCCTCGTCTTGCATCCTGCCTCTTTTCCCTTTCGCTAAATTTCCTCTGTCTGGTGTTTCTCTCTTGCGTAATATCTATACCTCAATAGGACACTGCAGATGGAGAATTCCCTGAGTGTTATGAATGGAATGGCATGTCGGTCAGTACTTAGGGGAGAGTGGGTAAGTTGAGCCATGTTTTACATCCAGCATCACTCCATCAAGAGAAATATAGTATTCTTTCTAATAAAGATATCTATATATTTCAGGATGTCGTGTATCCCTGGGAATCATGATAATTCATATAAATATTACAGTTTTGAAAACACAGCTTGTCCAAAGAAAGGGATCTCTTGGTATAATTTACGAGGTAAATTAAGCCGCCTACATATTTCTGTACTGAATGAAATATTACTTATTTAAAACCCTGTCTATCTTTATTTCCCAAACAGAATTCAACACAATCACAATCACTTTCTTGTCTTTAATAACCATTTTTTGCATCTTATAGGGATTTAACCAGGACTCGGCTGGGGGCTGAAATGTAAGCGGGCATATGCTTGCGTTTCTCTTAAGTCATTAGGCATGCCACAGCACCACGCTCCGTGCTTGGCATGCTGCACCGATGTTTGCGTTTGACACCATCTATCCCGGTATGGGACCACATGAGACTATACTGGCACATGCCCCATGCTAGGCGTCTTTCTGGCAACATTAATGGTGGCATTGAGAAAGAAGGAAAGGCAGAAAAATGTGGGCAATGTTTGGGTAGATAACAGTAGGAAAGAGAGAGAGAGAGAGAGAAAGGAAGAGTAAACCAGAGAGAGGGAACGGCTTCATCTTGACTGCTTAAAATCTGCCCTCTCCTCGTCTCCTCCCCTTTATCTGCACTGATTGGAAAATACTTGGAGGCTCATCGTTGGGCTGGCTTTCACCTGGTCATGAAGGAGAGGAGGCAAGGTAGGATCTGATTTAGAGAATTGGAAAAAGCCTGAGAGAGATTTGGAACCCTCCATCCTCCCATCCCTCCTCCTGTCCCTCTTCCCAACAAAGAGCCAACCCTCCTGGCAACCGTCTGCTCCTCTACCCCCCTCTGTCCTCTGAGGCTCAGCTGTTCCTCCACACCTCATTCATTAGGACACGTCTGCCACCGGAGCACGCTCCAAAACAACCTGGACTTTCAGAATAGATCCGCTTTTCAGCAGACTACTAAGGCTGGGTTTACACAGGCAGCCCAATTCTGATATTTTTTGCCACTAATTGATCTTTTGACCAATCAGATCAGATGTTTTGCCACTAATTGGGCAAAATACCAGAATTGGGCTGCCTTTATAAACACAGCCATAAAGACATCAATTCAATCAATCACAAATGAAGGAAAACTGCACTACAAGTTCACTGTGAGAATGTTTACACTCTTATTCCGAAGTGTTAACCCTGTTAAAACTGTTATACCCCAACAAACTTTTGCCGATAATCATTGGATATTGATGCCAGTCTGAGTGAACCTGAAATGTGGTATCCCTTTCTCTGCAATTCACTGACTTCTGGCCCTAGTCTTACTCCGACTACACAGACTTTATCCATAGTGCCCACTCGTGTGGATGGGTCGTATAGTCATTTGGAGGTAGACTGGGGTAGGCCTATCAATCGAGACAGCCACACCCATTCTCCCTTACAATGTTACAGTATGCAGCGGAATACATTTCATGTAAACTACAATCCATTCAGGAATGCAAGAAAATACTGTACGGTCAAACAAGTCTCTCTTCAATCAGAATTCCATGTCCAGGACAATCCCTGAATTGATTTGAGAGGGAATGTACTTTGGCAACAACCTAAAATAGATTCTGAATATCCGTTTATCGATAGTTTCAAAGTTTTTTGTCCATTTTAGGACACCCTCAGCCACAAGCCTCGCAGTCATTGAGTCGGTCAACATCTCAAGGAGGGGTGAGGCTTGAGGGTGTCCTAAAATGGGCACCATACAGCAGTTTCATGAAATTACCATTGGTCATGCTGTTTTAAAGATATACAGACATTATGATGGGCTGAGAAGTACTGCACACTACATCTAAAGGTCAACAGCTTCGTCTAGAGAGAGTAGGCTCCTAGCTCTGTACAATGAAACCACTATTGAATATGTAGAAGTGCTATCATTACTCATCTGGTATAGTGTGCAATGTTCACATGGGCTTTTAGTGGATCTACTGCAGCTATTATATAATACAAGTGCTGAATATTTAACACAGAACGAGTGAGTGCATAGAGGAAGAATAAACTCTGGGATTGAGTGAAACAGACAGATGAAGTTGGTGTATGAGGACAGAGTAGAAGTGGGGGGAAATGAGAAAGAGAGTCTGTAGAAGGAAGAGGTAGAAGAAGTATTCCGAATTCATCATCTGTTGTCATTTCAGATGTGTGTATTTCTAGAATATACTGTACTTTGACTTTGGACTCACACAGCTTGCTCACCTAGGGTTTGGAACGAGACCATATGGACGAGGAGATACATACTCACAAGGGGAAAGATAGTTTGGGAGAGATTGAAAGACAGAGTGTTTATTTAGAGACAGAAAGAAGCCAAAATAAAACGGTAACTTACTGGGTTTCCAGTATGACATATTTTCTAACTTACCTCCATGCCTAATCAATCGCTGTGTTTATTTATTGAATATAACTCCAAAATATATTTTGAATAATTTATTTCCATGAGCCTCCTTGGACCACTGAAATGTTCAGCCCTGATTGGCTGATAGAATCGTCTACTGTCCACCCCCATACCCCTTCAAAAAGACAACAACAAAGGCACATGGTAGTCAACTTGTCATTTGGAGCTGGAGTCAGATCCTGAAAGTGACAATCTTTCACAGGTGCATAGGCTACTTTGTTGAGTCATCAAAATACATTCTGCATCTTCATTTGCTATATCATTGTTGTACTGTTTTCAATAGGTTACCAGAAGATTCAAACAGGTCCCAGAACAGCCTGTTTTTGATATTTAGGAGTCTTATTTTTGTGTATATTTATATATTCATATAGTTTTAAATGTTATGATTAGATTATTTATTTGTGTTGTTCCAAATGTCTGAATAAAAATTACAGTTAGTGCAAAATTGTGCTTTTTTTGTTGGCAGGGGGGTGTGCTGAAGGGGGGAGGTTCCCCCAGGGAGCCATACAAGCTAGAACCACCACTGCCTGTTATGGTCATATTTTCCAAGTTATCGTATTTCCTCCATAAGATTTTTTTGTAACATCACAAAATAATTCACCATATGACATTAGTTTCCATATCTCCCCACTGACCATTCCCCACATTCTTTATGTTAGAATCATTGTTCCATTATCCACTTTTTGGACATTAGAGTTTTGGGCGGGCAAAAGTCTCTGGAAAGAAAGGAACATTCCTTTAGCTAATACTGGAGGATAGAGAGAGAGAGAGTCCTCTCCTGCTTAACTTATGACCGGTTGTGGAGGCATCAGAACCCCCCACACCAGTTCCATCCTCCCCTATGCGGGTGGGAGAAATTCTGGTTACTATCAGCCATTGCTAAGCTGATCTGACCCATTGTGATGCTCACAGGACAGTCATGACAGTTTTCTGTTGTTGAAAGCAAAATACAGAAACCAGACAACAATGAAAGGTTGTTGTCATTCTTCATAAATTGTCATAAATTGTGACTTATTTACATAACATAATAAACAGATCGTAAAACAAGGTTAAAATGAAATTTCAAAATCATGACATAAGTATCTTTTCAAGTTGTTGTTTTACATGTGCTCAAGCTCTGGAAGATGTTGAGAGGAAAAATGACATGTTGGAAGTAAGAGGGTGTTTGCTAAACATAATCGGACAGGAGATATTGTGCAGCAATAGAGTAGTCATTGATGGTAAAGTATAAAGAAGTAGTGGTTTTAATTACATTGTCATCACCAGATTTCTTGAACACCGAAGTTACTATACACTACACAGCCACAATCTCATCCCCTGACAGGGAAAGTGGAAGAGTTGCAATATTGCGCACTTATTGCACAAACACACAATTACAGTTAGCTTCTCACCCCAAAAGTTGTTTGGCGGAATCTGTTGTGATGGTTGGGGTGAAAAGATACCGGAGAATAGACCTCCAGGAGGAAGATGGGTGACCACTGACCCTACACACTCTACAACTGGGTCTTCAAATAGTTATACAGTGAAAAACAGATGTGACCGACCGGCTCGATTCAGTCTTATGCGGCAACATTTGAAATTATGTGTTTTACATTTGGATAAAAGTACGGACTCAGTGCTAGAAAATGGTTTATCATACACTACAGTTGAGGAGCAATGGGAAAGTAATTCCGCTTTGAAACTTGATCAACTTGAAACCCTACTTTTTAGAAAATGGCCCTTGAATGTTTCTGGTACACCTACTTCTTTGTCGACACCCATTCAACATAGTTCACACCCTCAAGCCTTAGCCCCACCCATGTCTTTAAGGATTCACATGTGAAGTCGTGCTAGACAGAGTGAGTACGGTAGTGTACTTAACAACGAAAGATATCAAGACTAAAGGCTGGTTTATATTACGTCTATCATGACATGTCTGTAGACAGTTGTTGCAGGGGCGTCGTGAAAATTGTGTTGTCGTTATGAAAAAGTATAAACACAAAAATGACAGGCTGCATGACATCAGCAGCCTGGTGGTCCAAAATAGCAAATCTGGTGTACTTTAACACCAATAAACACATCTGTTTCAAAATGAATGTTGTATATGTCAATCTAGCATATCAAGCAACTAAAAGCAACTTTCTAAACTATGTTTTTGTTAGTTTCTAGCTTGTTAGCTAACGTTACTTTAGCTGGCTAACCAGGTCAAATAATGACATGTCTGTAGACAGTTGTTGCAGGGGCGTCGTGAAAATTGTGTTGTCGTTATGAAAAAGTATAAACACAAAAATGACAGGCTGCATGACATCAGCAGCCTAGTGGTCCAAATAGCATATCTGGTGTACTTTAACACCAATAAACACATCTGTTTCAAAATGAATGTAGTATATGTCAATCTAGCATATCAAGCAACTAAAAGCAACTTTCTAAACTATGTTTTTGTTAGTTTCTAGCTTGTTAGCTAACGTTACTTTAGCTGGCTAACCAGGTCAAATAATGACCATATCATAGCTGTCAATGTCTTAGCTTTAATAAACTCATAACAAGATCATTATTTACAACTTAATGGCGGGCTAATTACAGAACATTGCTTACGGTTGTGAGTGTGACAAAATAAAAGCAGGGCATTTTATCTGAGAATTTTAGAACTTTGACACTATCTTGTGCCCAAAAGGTATGTCCTAATTTGACTTTGGTGCAGATCACGTTGTTTTTCACATTACTGTCTTTGGTAAACACACACTATATCAATAAAAACTATGTTTATTTGTCACATGCACAGGATACACAAGGTGGAAACAGTACAGTGAAATGGTTACTTGTATAGTGTAGTCTTTTGTTTAGACATGTAGCTAGCTAGCTAAACAATGAACCGTAATCCCAATTCATAATGTTACTACCATGCATGAAGCTGCAGGTAGCTAAAGCTAATCAACTAGGTTCAATTAGGCAAAAACTAACAATGCAAATGGCTTTCTGAGATACGAATGATATTACTAAACAGATCATACATGCAACGTTAGCTAGCGAACCAGCTAGCTAACAGCAACTTGCAATGAATACGACTTCCTGACAAAATTAGAAACATATATCTCAAAATGTAGCTAGCTAGACTCTCTTACCCATATATATGGATGAACGCTTCTCCCGCTCTGTCACGTATGCCATGGTTGCACTTAAATTTAATCCGGAGACAGGTGTTTTATACAACAAACGTTTGTGTGTTCTCTTTTTGACTCGCTTCGCATAATTTCCTTCTCATACCTCCACTTGGTATTCCACTGATTTCAAAACTCAGTCAATTTATTCTGTGACAAGAACACTGTTTCTCACCATTTCAGAAGACTCTACGCTGTCTGGTTCAATGAAAATGTTTTGCCTAAGTCAATGATTTCCTCATCGTCTGATTCATTTTCAGAGTCAGAGAGCGTCAGCGTTGCACGGTCGTCCTCCAGAAAGTGGAGAGCATTAGCAACACTTTTGCAATTCTTTGTGAAATCATTCAAAAAAGCAACGTTAGAAAGGATTACCTACACACACTGAGCAGCTCATCTTATAGAGAAGCATGCTACATGGCAGACCAATCCAAACTCATGTTTTGGCATATCCAGCCCATCCATTATCTCAGCCAATTATGGCTAGTGGCAAGGTTTCTGTTTTTTTCCATGGCTAAACCAACTAGGCTCGTAATTTAAACGTTTCATTCGTATTTACAGATGGCATACAGGCACATGACAGTTCACATGTTCCAGAAGGATGTTCTGCCAAAAAACACATTTTGATAAAACATTTGTTTACGTTCAAATGCCTCTCCCGTGGATGTGTGACATACACCTAGTTTCCTGAAACGATTCACATATGGTCTTCTGTGAATAGCTTACAAGTCCAGCCTTAACGTTACGTTAGTTCAGAATAATTCATGTTAGCAAGCCGCGTAACTTAATGACCATTATGTGAGCTAACGTTACGCATTAGACACATTACCTAGGTTGCATGCAAGGGGGAAGAGCGAAACGATGGTATGGTGTCATCGATGGTGAGGTTGTCAACTTTGAGTGTGGGTTTGGTGCCTTGTCTGCAGAAAGAAATGGACAGAAGCAAAATATGAGATGCAATAAATCTAAATCCCGTTCATATCAATACCATCATTTGCTTACCTTTTACAAATTAACCGCCCTCTTACACAACATCTTTTGACTTATAGAATGTGTTGACAAAAGTTACGTGGAAATTAGAAATATTGGGCCTACAAACTTCAGGTCTTCATGATCCTTGAGATGAATGAGAAATAGCTGGGGTCTACACTAAAGATCCCTCCCAACTGTAAGCCAGACACATCTAGAGAGGAAGAGATTCTCTAGCCCCAGTCTTATCAGTTCGTTACGCCTCTATTGTGCTGGGAGAGAGATGGACAGCAGGCAATAGCCCAACTCTGACCAGGTCATTAGACTGAGTGGTGATGGTCACGGGTTTAGGACATTTATGACATCCACAAGCCTCAATGCCTAATTTTTCCAACAATTGTTTACAGGCACATCATTTCACTTATAATTCACTGTATCACAATCCCAGTGGGTCAGAAGTTTACACTGAGTTGACTGTGCCTTTAAAAGGTTTGGAAAATTCCATAAAATGATGTCATGGCTTTAGAAGCTTCTGATAGGCTAATTGTCATAATTTGAGTAAATCGGAGGTGTACTTGTGTATGTATTTCAAGGCCTACCTTCAAACTCGGTGCCTCTTTGCTTGACATCATGGGAAAATCAAAAGAAATCAGCCAAGACCTCAGAAAAAAATTGCAGACCTCCACAAGTCTGGTTCATCCTAGGGAGCAATTTCCAAATGCCTGAAGGTACCACGTTCATCTGTACAAACAATAGTACGCAAGTATAAACACCATGGGACCGTGCAGCCATCATACCGCTCAGGAAGGTGACACGTTCTGTCTCCTAGAGATGAACGTGCTTTGCTGCAAAAAAAGTGCAATTCAATCCCAGAACAACAGCAAAGGACCTTGTGAAGATGCTAGAAGAAACAGGTACAAAAGTATCTATATCTACTGTAAAACAAGTCCTATATCGACATTACCTGATAGGCCGCTCAGCAAGGAAGAAGCTACTGCTCCAAAACCGCCATAAAAACACCAGACTACGGTTTGCAACTGCACATGGGGACAAAGATCGTACTTTTTGGAGAAATGTCCTCTGGTCTGATGAAACAAAAATTGAACTGTTTGGCTATAAGGACCATCGTTATGTTTGGAGGAAAAAGGGGGAGGCTTGCAAGCCGAAGAACACAATCCCGACCGTGAAGCACGGGGGTGGCAGCATCATGTTGTGGGGGTGCTTTGTTGCAGGAGGGGACTGGTGCACTTCACAAAATAGATAGCATTATGAGGAGGGACAATTATGTGGATATATTGAAGCAACTTTTTTGCAATTGGGTCTTCCAAATGAACAATGACCCCAAGCATACTTCCAAAGTTGTGGCAAAATGGCTTAACTAAGGACAACAAAGTCCTTAATTAAAATCCTATAGAAATCCTATAGAGAAATTGTGGGCAGAACTGAAAAAGCTTGTGCGAGCAAAGAGGCCTACAAACCTAACTCAGTTACACCAGCTCTGTCAGGAGGAATGGGCCAAAATTCACCCAACTTATTGTGGGAAGCTTGTGGAAGGCTACCTGAAAAGTTTGACCAAAGTTAAACAATTTAAAGGCAATGCTACCAAATGCTAATTGAGTGTAGGTAAACTTCTGACCCACCAGGAATGTGATAAAAGAAATCAAATAAATCATTCTCTCTACTATTATTCTGAGATTTCATATTCTTAAAATAAAGTGGTGATCCTAACTGACCTAAAACAGAGAATTTTTACTAGGATTAATTGTCAAGAATTGTGAAAAACTGAGTTTAAATGTATTTGGCTAAGGTGAATGTAAACTTCCAACTTCAACTGTAGTTCCTGCTCTTGTGTAATGTTTGGATGTGCATAAAACCCTTCATAGTCCAACTACTCTGTCTTAATATTATATGCCCATGGAGAGCAATCATGATGCCTGTAACTATATTTATATGTAGCCTATTTAATTAAAACAAGTTGTTTCATTTTATTGGAATTTGATTAGAATTATTCACCATCTTTTTAGGTCTTATCTATTGACAACGTTTGACATTGCTAAGACATAATGCAATTTACAGTTGTCCCATATCAGTGCTAATGCTATGTTTAAAAATATATATATTTCATATTGAAGCCATGCAATTAGCCTACTTAGAACAATGCGGACTGCAAACATGTTCAACATATTTAGCAAATATGGGATAGGCCTACATTTTGTTTGTCTTTTTCTGTAGGCTATTTATTTAACGGACTAACATTCAAATTAGTGTTGATAACAAAAGGCTGTAAATAGTGTACATAACTTGAAGCAACCACATATTTAGCCATAGCTGATTGGCCAGTGAAGGGCAAAGCTTTGACACACCTACAATTAATTTATTCATCAAAACCAAGCCTTTTCGCGTCACCACCAGCTTTTGCGACGATAATTCCAGCAGTGAAAATAACAAATATATTTCTGACACTCCTGGACATACAGTGCTATCGCCAGTAATTTGATGTACCATTGCGTTAGATTTGTTAAAATAGAGCTCTAGGTGAGCTTAGAAGTCTGAGGAGCAATGACGATATTCCTAATATGGATTCCTAACACGTATCCCCCAAGTCACTCCTAGTGTGTGTGATTGACTCTGAGCCCTATTCAATCAAAACCGCTAACTGTAAAATTTTGGTTGGAAAGGACGTTTGAGTTCCTTTGTGTTTGTTGAATTTTGAGGCAGGTGGTAGCAAAGAATAGGAACGCTGTGCCTCTTTCCTCACCGAAGGGATGTAACTGGAAACAAAATTGTGTAATTATTGCAATTTGGAAACATAACAAATATAATACAACATACATAAGAATACAAAATACATAAGAAGACTGGACACTGAGGTATGTCATGTGTTGTGTGTGTGCGTTTCATTGTAGCTGCTAATGATTTATTTATTTATATTTTAATTGTTTATGGATGCGGAAAGATGAGAGGAAGGAAGAGGTGGCGGGGCGACATATTTTGGAACAGGTTGGTGATGATCACAGAGTCTGGGGGGCCCGTGTTTATGACTAATTCATGGGCCCTTCTGGCCCCTGGGGCCCCTGGGAATACTGTAAGCACATGCAAGACCGAGAAAAAGGGAAGGGGAGAAAGAGAGACATAGGGAAAGAGGGGGTGGAAAGGGGTGGTGGAAAATAGAGACGGGGATGGGGGGTGGGGTGCTGGTAAGAGAGACGGGGTGAAGGAGCAAGCGGAAACCCCAGATCTTATTACCATGTTGCTTTAGCCCTGGTGTTACCCACTTGGCGGCTAGAAGAAAACTGTCAGGCAGGAAAAATATAACTCAAAATTGCCCTCACACACAGATCTTGGATCAGCTTCCCCTACTAAGAAACAAACCTTTACCAAATGGAGGTGGAGAGAGAGATGGGTGCATAGCACTGACCTGAAATCAGTGTCTATGGGCAACTTAATCTTCATCTCAATTTGTTTAATTTGTCCTTCTTTTTGTAGACAATCAACAGCAGCATGTCCCCCAGAGCTTCAAAACACTAAACTACAGTTGAATATGAACAAAAAAACAACATTTGTTTAACTTTCTGTCAACATTTGTTTACAAGTCTGCAATACCTCAGGATGTTTACCAGAGCAGTCTGTGATCTCAGTCTGTAATCAGAGCCATGTTCAAAGGTAAGATAAGGACCCAGCAAATCCCTTCAACCTGGCGGCGACACACTTCACAGCAGATTACAATGTGTCTTGTTGCCTCGGCCAAAGAAAGTAGCAATGTTAATGCGAGGGAAAGGCAGATATCAACAAAGAACTGTTGTTGTTGTTGCTTCTTCCTGCTTTAATGGGGGCTCAACATGGGATCGTTTGAAGAAAGGTACACAATTGATATTATTATTGACAATAATCTAGATCAAAGTTTGAAACCTGCTCTCGACAACTGTATGGATGGAATAGAATGATGTTTTATTATATTGTAGAGACTGGAAGGAGACCTAATACCACATGTCTTGGGAAAGGGCCACTGAGGCAACAAATGTGATTTGCACGATACAGTGTATCAAACATGTCATTGTTGTATAGTAGTATTGCAATTGCTGTACACATAATCAAGCAACTGACGACCCCATAAATGACTTAAGGAAGAAACACAGTTTCACTGGGAGACCAATGGTTTAGCCGCGCTACCAGTGTAACCTCTGCTCCCTTGAACCCGTAGTGGTCAAACTGCCACATCCATTTGCGATGTTACGACAACAAAGATGTTACTCCAAACAACCTACACTGTTTTTTTCCCCATCGGACATCATTGCACTTGCGATAGAACAGCAGAACAGCATTCTTTTTCGGACCAAGATTTTGGATGCTCCTCTTGTCCTTTCATAAGCAATAACAAATGTGCCTGGTGCGATCAGTGGCGCTCTTTCACCTCATGAGGATCTCATCTGTAAAGACTGAACTGTATCCTAAGTTTTGCCTTGGGATAAGAAGTTGAGTAAGTAGTCAAGAGGCGACGGCAACAAAATGTTGACTCCCCAGTTCCTGGGGAGCTAGCTCTTTCCCGTTCCCAAATATTGTGTGTGAAATCCCTGAATGGGTCATGTAAATGAGTCCTCGCTTGACCACCATAGGATAGGTTTATGAGGTCAGCACTGCAGGTGCCAGCTAGTGAATAAAGATGCACATAGCAGGTTTGAATAGGGGAAAGTTTGCAAGCTTTAATTTAGCCATATAATACTCAGCCTTAAAGTATTCTGCATATAGCAGATTTGACTAGGGGAAAGTTGGAAAGCTTTAATTTAGCCATGTAATACTCTGCTTTTAAAGCATTTAGCATATATTCCACATACCCAAATTAGCATACCATGAAAAAGGAGATATGAAGCTATTTCATAGGCCCAGCTGAGGCGAAATCTTTAGCCCTACAAATTGCAACGGCCTGAGCCTTGGTGCATCTCCACCCCCGCCACGCACACACACACACACACACACACACACACAGCTCTAGCCCGTCGCCATGAGAACCTTCTTACAAATCCTTACAAGGGCAGAACTGCGGTACTGCGGGGTAAGCTGTCTATCACCGTGGTGATGGGGACCGAGAGAAATCAATTTTTCATAGACAGACAACGCTGGTACACCAGAGTGCTGTGCAATGTGCATGAGATATCAATAGTGAGGAGAGATGCGAGGCAGGGGAACCAAGAGAGGGGAGCCAAAACAAGCTGAAAGCCAAAACACCTTAAAAGAGCTCAAAATGGAGAGTGCCGTGAATACTGTACTTTTCACAGTTGTTCCAACTTCATACTATTCTGTTAGTTGTTTTTACGAATGAACAAGAAAAGTTGGAGTATAAAGTTGACCCTGTTTCGACCTTTGTCAAAGTTTTCTCATTCCCTGTGTGAGAGTGTGCTGTAAGTAAGGGGATGGATTTTTATGTTGATATACCCATTTGGCCTTTGAGAGGCAATACCTCTCTTACTGACTGAATCGATGCATTGAGTGAGATTTGCACTGATGGTATTAATATTAATGTAATACTCCTTACTCAGACTTCAATGCCAAAACTGGAAGGGATAGTGCAACACTGTTAGCATGCTAGTTGTTCCTGTAGACTTCCAGTCGTTGCATTTATGCTATAGCAATGGCTCAAGATGCATACTTCAACTTCCTTCAAACTGCATGCAGAGACTTACAAATGGTATTCATGAGTCCAACTGATTCTGGGTCAGAAGGAAAAAAAGGACTTAACTGACTGAATGCCACGCTATCCCTTTGAGCACCTGACACATTTTCTTCTACATCAATTTTAGCTAAACATTTTTTTTTTTAAAGCAGCAGTGGAGTAGCAGTAGTTTAACACAGAGGGAGGAACTTCATTCAGAATTGTCCAACCGCTCAAGATTGAAATGTGGGACAATTTCCACATGATTGAGCTCACACACACACACACACACACACACACACACACAGTCCCACTGCAGCTGTTAACACCTGCTTATATACACATTAGTCGTGCATGGGTACCTGTGCAATGACTATAATCCATCATCGCTTGCAACACCCTCATATACCACTACTACATCACTGTGCAGATGTTGGGCAAGCTGCCAGGGCCAAGATAGAGAAATACAATCATCGCAATCCCCCCCCCCCCCCCCTCCACACACAGCTTAACAATGTAGTCCCACCCTCCTTCATTACAACACTGCTAATTTCCCGTTGATGCTAGAATAATTTCCATTATAAATGAGATTGCAATTCCGCACATTGATACAGATCAATTTGTTGGACAAACTTTAGACATGATGCAATTTTTCACTAGACAATGTTTTTGTATACAATGGAATTGAATGTACTGTGTACTGGTTAGGAGATTTATCGTGGTGATGATCCAAATAAATAAAAGACCAAGAATCTCACTACAAACTGAATTTCTTCCTATGTTGCTCTCTGATCACAGTCCAATCAAATCCATTATGGAATTGTCCCAAATCAAACCAAGTCATAAGAGATGGCTTTTCAATACCTTCCTGTTACAAAATAAAGACTTTCTTAAGGTCCTTAATGATGGAATCAAAGAACTCATGGTATTTAACTCTGATCCTGATATCAACCCTCGTAATTTATGGCAAATGGCCAAACGCTATGTGAAGGGGCAGCTACACCTCATTCTCCTCCAACCTTCATAAACAACGAGCGGTCCAAATAAGAAATCATCTAGAGGAAGAAATCTCAACTTTGGAATCCTTACAGAAAGAATCCTGACTGGAGGAGAGGACAAAGAAACTTGCAGCCCCGAAAGCAGAATACATAACTCTGGCAAATGCCAAAACAGAGTTTCTTCATTAAAGGACAAGACAAAATGCACAATGAGCTCTCTGACAGACCGAGTAGATTGCTAGCGATGAAGATCAACCAATCTGAACGACTAGCGTCAACAGATGCAATCAGAGATTCCGAGGGCTTAGTACGCACCCCCCCCCAACCTATAGACATCTGAAGTACCAACGGACGCATTTAAAAAACGATCGTTCATTTCGGATGTTTCCAATTCAATACCTAGTGCCATGCAAGTCTTTGATGATTTCAGCACTAATTGGACAAAATACTTTTGAATGCCTCTAAATGATACCAGTAAGCTGGCGCATTTAACCCCAACACTCCCTGTCCAGTTTCAGTCCTCTGGATTCACATATCTGGGCCTCAAAATATGTTCGACCTATATTCTTTCCGCCAAAAACAATCATACTGACATGTTGGATCAAATGAGGAAGAATCTAGTTCAATGGGCCCCTTGTCATATGACCCTACAAGGTAGAGCATCTATAATCAAGATTAACATTCTGCCACATGCACATTTCATTTTTTTGTGCACTTCCTCTGCCCCCTCCCATGAACCTTTTTAAAGATCTGGATAAAGCATGTTGATCAATTATATGCCAGGTGAGAAGCCCAGAACTCTTCAGCAGCCCATACTGTCTGGAGGTCAGTATTACTACTGGTCTTTTCAGTTGAGATCATTGAGAATATGGCTCGACCCACCATCCGAAGCTGCTTGGAGAGCTATTAAGGAGTCAATTGTTAAACCTGCACAAATACAAAACCTATTTTTTTCTGGGGTGAAGAAATCATCCCTCTCCTTACCTAAAAACCCTATTATTAAAGAACACACTGGGGGGGTATGGGAACAAATAAACAAACATATGGGAACGGAATGTAAATGTAATCAATTGACCTCGATCTGGAATAACAGTCTTTCGCTGTCAGACTTCAAATGCTTGACTTCTTTCAGTTTGTCCAGGAAAGAACATACATGTGTTGAATGAGCTGTTTAATAATGAGGGTTTAGACTGTGTGTTCCTTCCAGGATCTGCAGAAAGATTTTTCTCTACCAGGCTCCTCTTATTTTCTCTATCTAAGACTTTGTTCAGCAATAAACACATGGAGTACCACGGAATGGCCCATTAGGGTCACGTCCTCTGGTCCAAATAGTGTTCACTGCACCAACCATGGGATCAGTTCTATGTACCTTGGGCAAGCTCAGAACTTTCAGAGGACACATTTTGGGCAGGACAAAGGAGGTTTGCTAATAATTTTCAATTATTTTCTAACAACAGTTTGAATTGAGGTGTGTTCCGCCTCCTCATTAATGCACATAGAAGTAGCCAATTTCAGCGTTGAGGACAATTTATGTTTGAGCCTTTACTGAGCAGTATAAACAAATAATTACTTTGGACTTGTGTGCGTTACTTTGATAGCAAGTTCCTTATTTCTGTATATCGTGTTGTCGTTGCTACTGTAGGCACATACGGTATGTACTGATGAAGTCGGAAGTTTACATACACCTTAACCAAATACATTTAAACTCAGTTTTTCACAATTCCTGACATTGAATCCTAGTAAACATTCCCTGTCTTAGGTCAGTTAGGATCACCACTTTATTTTAAGAATGTGAAATGTCAGAATAATACTAGAGAGAATGATTTGTTTCAGCTTTCGTTTCTTTCATCACATTCCCAATGGGTCAAAAGTTTACATACACTCAATTAGCATTTGGTACCATTGCCTTCAAATTGTTTAATTGGGTCAAACGTTCCACAAGCTTCCCACAATAAATTGGTTGAATTTTGGCCCATTCCTCCTGACAAAGCTGGTGTAACTGAGTCAGGATTGTAGGCCTCCTTGCTCATACCCACTTTTTCAGTTCTGCCCACAAATGTTCTATGGGATTGAAGTCAGGGCTTTGTGATGGCCGCTCCAATACCTTCACTTTGTTGTCCTTAATTAAGCCATTTTGCCACAACTTTGGAAGTATGCCTGTGGTCATTGTCCATTTGGAAAACCCATTTGCAACCAAGCTTTAACTGATGTCTTGAAATGTTGCTTCAATATACAGTGCCTTGCGAAAGTATTCGGCCCCCTTGAACTTTGCGACCTTTTGCCACATTTCAGGCTTCAAACATAAGGATATAAAACTGTATTTTTTTGTGAAGAATCAACAACAAGTGGGACACAATCATGAAGTGGAACGACATTTATTGGATATTTCAAACTTTTTTAACAAATCAAAAACTGAAAAATTGGGCGTGCAAAATTATTCAGCCCCCTTAATTTAATACTTTGTAGCGCCACCTTTTGCTGCGATTACAGCTGTAAGTCGCTTGGGGTATGTCTCTATCAGTTTTGCACATCGAGAGACTGAAATTTTTTCCCATTCCTCCTTGCAAAACAGCTCGAGCTCAGTGAGGTTGGATGGAGAGTGTTTGTGAACAGCAGTTTTCAGTTCTTTCCACAGATTCTCGATTGGATTCAGGTCTGGACTTTGACTTGGCCATTCTAACACCTGGATATGTTTATTTTTGAACCATTCCATTGTAGATTTTGCTTTATGTTTTGGATCATTGTCTTGTTGGAAGACAAATCTCCGTCCCAGTCTCAGGTCTTTTGCAGACTCCATCAGGTTTTCTTCCAGAATGGTCCTGTATTTGGCTCCATCCATCTTCGCATCAATTTTAACCATCTTCCCCGTCCCTGCTGAAGAAAAGCAGGCCCAAACCATGATGCTGCCACCACCATGTTTGACAGTGGGGATGGTGTGTTCAGCTGTGTTGCTTTTACGCCAAACATAACGTTTTGCATTGTTGCCAAAAAGTTACATTTTGGTTTCATCTGACCAGAGCACCTTCTTGCACATGTTTGGTGTGTCTCCCAGGTGGCTTGTGGCAAACTTTAAACGACACTTTTTATGGATATCTTTAAGAAATGGCTTTCTTCTTGCCACTCTTCCATAAAGGCCAGACTTGTGCAATATACGACTTATTGTTGTCCTATGGACAGAGTCTCCCACCTCAGCTGTAGATCTCTGCAGTTCATCCAGAGTGATCATGGGCCTCGTGGCTGCATCTCTGATCAGTCTTCTCCTTGTATGAGCTGAAAGTTTAGAGGGACGGCCAGGTCTTGGTAGATTTGCAGTGGTCTGATACTCCTTCCATTTCAATATTATCGCTTGCACAGTGCTCCTTGGGATGTTTAAAGCTTGGGAAATCTTTTTGTATCCAAATCCGGCTTTAAACTTCTTCACAACAGTATCTCGGACCTGCCTTGTGTGTTCCTTGTTCTTCATGATGCTCTCTGCGCTTTTAACGGACCTCTGAGACTATCACAGTGCAGGTGCATTTATACGGAGACTTGATTACACACAGGTGGATTGTATTTATCATCATTAGTCATTTAGGTCAACATTGGATCATTCAGAGATCCTCACTGAACTTCTGGAGAGAGTTTGCTGCACTGAAAGTAAAGGGGCTGAATAATTTTGCACGCCCAATTTTTCAGTTTTTGATTTGTTAAAAAAGTTTGAAATATCCAATAAATGTCGTTCCACTTCATGATTGTGTCCCACTTGTTGTTGATTCTTCACAAAAAAATACAGTTTTATATCTTTATGTTTGAAGCCTGAAATGTGGCAAAAGGTCGCAAAGTTCAAGGGGGCCGAATACTTTCGCAAGGCACTGTATATAAACTTCTGACTTCAAATGGACATAAGCACGATTGAATATAACACCATAAAGGTTATGAATTGAGTAACGTTACCTCGCGTGTCCTTGGTTATAAGGAACATACACAATGACTCCAACCTAAGTGGATGTAAACTTCCGACTTCAACTGTATCTGGACTTCTTAACAATTGAGAGGCCTACCGCTCGAATCCACAGAGCTAATGCCACTACAATATCCACCTGGTCATCAGCCATCTCCAGGAGAGGAGTCAGCTCTTGATTAGTGTCTTCAGAATGTATTCACACCCCTTGACTTTTCCGCATTTTTATTGATTGACAGACTTAATATAAAATTGATTACGGTGAGATTTTGTGTAAATAATTGCAACCTATGGTTCACAATGTTCCCAAGTAAGGCAATACCACCCGCAAGAAGAACCCTGTGGCTTCAGGTTAGTCGGTGTGGGAGAGTGGGAAATGTCGGGACACGGTGTCCAAGAACGCTGCACGTAGCTACAGTGCCTTCAGAAAGTATTCACACCCCTGGACCTTTCCCACATTTTGTGTTACAGCCTGAATTTAAAATAGATTAACTTGATATGTTGTCTCACTAGCCTATACACAATACCCCATAATGTCAAAATGCACTTTAAAAAAAAAACATTTGACAAATTAATACAGAATTGAAAGCTGAAAGGTATTCAACCCCTTTGTTAGGGAAAGTCTCAATAAGTTCAGGAGTAAAACATTTGCTTATCAAATCACATAATACGTTGTATGGACTCACTCTGAGTGCAGGAATAGTGGTTAACATGATTTTTGAATGACTATCCCATCTCTGTACCCCACACATACAATTATCTGTGAGGTCCCTCAGTCGAGTAGTGAATGTCAAGCATAGGTTCAACCACAAAGTCCTTGGTTAAACCACAAAGTCTTTGGTTAGTTTTCCAATGCCTCACAAAGAAGAGCACCGATTGGTAAAAAAAAAGAAAGAAAACAGATATTGAATGTCCCTTTGAGCATGGTCAAGTTATTAAGTACACTTTGGATGGTGTATCAATACACCCAGTCACTACAAAGACACAGGCGTCCTTCCAAACTGAGTTGCCGGAGAAAGATAACCGCTCAGGGATTTCACCACGAGGCCAACGGTGATTTTAAAACAGTTACAGAGTTTAATGGCTGTGATAGGAGAAAACTCAAGATGGATCAACAACATTGTAGTTACTCCAAAATACTAACCCAAATGACAGCGTGAAAAGAAGGAACCCTGCACAGAATATACAAATTTTCCAAAACATGCATCCTGTTTGCAACAAGGCACTAAAGTAATATTGCAAAAAAATGTGGCTAAGAATGAACTTTTTGCCCGGAATACAAAGTGTTATATTTAGGGCAAATCCAACACAACACATCACTGGGTTCCACTATTTGTTATTGTCCTGTGTTGTCTATCGGTATGTCTGTATGCTATTGTTTTTATTTGTATTTTTGCGGGGGTAAATAAAAAGACCAAAAAGCTTACAAGAAAGAGATTAATGGTAGTTGGCTTTGATATAAAATGTTTATTATAACTCATACATTCACCTATATTTATTCTCTCTGATTGCGCATTCACATAACCCATAGACCATGACATTATTGTGATAGTGTAGCTAATGATCTTGATAATGACATCAAACCAACCAGTGGTAAGGATGATGAAGAGATGAAGACGTTTGCGATGATGAAAAGAGGGAAAGAGACGGAAGAGGGGCGTGCCGTGCCATACATATTTCTTGAAATGAAACGGGAATACCACCTGATACGGAGATCAAATGGAGCCGGGAACCAGAGTTCACGTAAAATCAAACGGCACGTGGAAATTTAATTGGTCTCTATGGTATTGCTCTTATTCTCTCCATCTTTCACTCTCACTAGTCACCACACGCACATGCACGCAGAGCAGACACACTCACTGACATTCACACATACGTATATTCAAGCAAACACACACACACACACACACCTAATCTGATTTGAATCCCTACACTCACACACAAACAGCCAGGGTGGCTTTAACCATTTATAATGTGACATATTTGTGTAAGTCAGTTTTAGGACGTTTGGAGTTCAAAAGAAATCTCTGTGACTCACAATGCCAGAAGCCAAACGACAATAGGATAAAACATGGGCTAAAGGGGAAGTGGTGGGGAGGAAAAGAGTGATAGAGAGCCAGAGACGGTTAATAGTCAGCCAACATGAAGGGCAAGTTGTGCACTCTGTTATTGTCTCTGTGAGCTTTGTTAGTCTGCACGTGTGTTCGTGTAGGAGCTTGTGTGTGTCTGTCGGTGTGCGTGTCTCAGGGAGATAACACTGACAGCTTAAGGTCATGAATAAGGGCAGGGTGCATCTGAAGACGGCATCACTTTGATCCCAACACATGGAATAGGAAATATGTTGTGTGTGTGTGTGTGTGTGTGTGTGTGTGTGTGTGTGTGTGTGTGTGTGTGTGTGTGTGTGTGTGTGTGTGTGTGTGTGCGCGTGTGCGTGCGTGTGTGTGTGGTTCATTTATCTGTGATGGCAGAGGAGACGAATCAGCACACTGTGTGTGCGTATTATGCATATGTGTGCACCCACACATTATGCGCGTGTCTGGGTATGTGTGGTACATTTAGCTAGCTCCCATCTTTCATCTGATTGTGGCAGGCTTTCATGTGTGTGTGCCGTGGTGAATCACAGGCCAGGTTTAATTAGCCAGAACTGTGAGGTTGCCGGTTATCATCTCTCTCTCTCTCTCTCTCTCTCTCTCTCTCTCTCTCTCTCTCTCGTGTCACACTTTGTGAGCTATTAGTACGTGCTATGTGACGGTGTGATTCTCCTCGTGTAGGTGTGTGCCTCACCATTTTACAGATTAACTTGGGGCATGTCAAGATCCTGTCAAAACAACACCACCACTCCCGTTAATCAAACGTTGAGGCCTCCACACTATACTATAAGTCGACCATCTTTTCTCAATCCAATCCTCAGTCCAGAAGTTCAGTGTATTAAGTGTGTTTTAACACCGGCAAATCGAAAAACGAAGCAACTAATGAGCAAGCCGCTGTTAATTAGAATCAGGTGTGCTGGTTTTATGATTCATCAAATATGGAAAATTCTATCAGAACACGTCAATTTACTTTTATGTCTAATGGCTGGTCCCCTGGACATTGTGTGTAATTGTCCCTAATGGGCAGTCAAACTAATTGACTGAATGTGTCCATGAACTGTGTTGACCTTCTATATCCAAATGACTGTGACTCCTCATTATCCATTGTGACGCTATCGTCAGTTCTCTCCAGAGTATGAACATCTGCCAACTCAAACAAGTGAGTGAAGAGAGGTGATGTGTCTGTGCGTGCACCTGTGTTTGTGTGTGCACGCTTTCAGTTGCATAATAAGACAGAAACGATGAAGGTAGGAAAGGAGGGGGAAAACAATTCATCAACATTGCGAAAGTCCGTGAACTGTGGAGGGTATACAGTGTTATTTAAATTATTCTTATCTGCTGTGTTTGCATCACTGTGTTGGATGTAGTCTTTAATGAACAGCCTTCATGAATAAGTAACCATGGTTCCTTTTATAATCCATATGAAGCTACCCTTTGCTTTCAGCTATGTGCTTTTGTTATGCTGCTTTAATGCCTTCATGTGATGATGATACCAAGTATTTATTATGAGGTGGGATATAAATATGAGGTCAAGATGTACCATCAAATTGAATGGTTAGGCCCATTGAATGGTTGTTGCTGAACAAAATCCCATAGCATGTGTAGATAGAGAAGGTCTCGTCATGTGATGAAGGAAAGAGGTCTGAAGGAAGTCTGCCAGGGGCAGCCATATTGATGTCATGTATGACTCACCAGTGTAGGCAAAGTAAATCTATTATATTGACAAGATAGCCGAGTGACCGCTCTAACGATGGAAATACATTCCTCAATGATTGAAGGCAGACATGATCAGGTGGGACCATTCCAGCCAATGAGAGGGCAGATACGTGTGTGAACAACAGGCACGACTAGTTGTTTTTCTCAAGGTTCACAGAATGCCACATGCATCCACTTATAATCAGAACATATGCAACAGCCTAAGCATTACGAAACTTCTATTCAATCAAATAAGCCTCATGTAATTCGACACTCATAGACCTCCATACAAAAAAGATTTTGGGCGGAGTATATTCTCTCGCTTCGCCTCTTCCTCTCTGGTGTATGTAAAAACCTTACTGTTTACCACTGATACAGGGATATATCGTAAACATCCCCCTAATAGTTATGGTTGTAATTGGGGGTTAGGTAATCCAATACCAGATCTATGGTTGGTGGAAATTGCCAGGAAATGTGACTCACCAACCAGTCTCTCCAGCATCCTGTGTTCTTACGTGAAACATAGGACCTTTTTGATTCCAGATACCAATTTGATCGAACTGATACGTGCCTGTGTCTGCCCCAGGTCCCCAGTGTCGGTGTTTCATAGCAAGTGAGTCATGCCATAAGACAGGTCGTGGGAGACAATGCCTCCAAATGGATTTAGAATTTTGGAATATTGATAAGTGGCAGTTTGGACGTCGAGTGTACGTTGCCTCAATGCTCATTTTGTCCAAAACACTTGCAGACTCCAGCGATCATTACTGAACACAAGAGCAAGTGGCCATTTTTTGTTATTAGTTTTGTGCTGTTGGCGGTAAGTGCACTTGATTCAGCAGCCCTAGGGCTGCGAAGGCAAAGTGTTCCCATTTTAAACTATTTAACGTGTCCGACAGTAGAACTCCACCTACCCGGCAGGCCCAGAGAGCAAATAAATTGCACCTGTAGGCCTACCACTGGCCAATCAGATAGCTCAGATTATCATGTCTGCACAGTGTCCTCAAGCCACAGCCTGTAAAAAGAAGCCTCGAGCTCACAGCAGATTTTATACCGTGAGATTTCAAAACTTTTAAAAACCATGACATGGGAGCGACTCGACGAATGAAGCAAAAAAAGCTGGTGTCTGTGTGAGTAAGTTCATGTTGTGCCTCAGCACTGTCAACACTTTGTTCCACACTTTTAAAAGCCATAAAATGAGCGTTATTCCCGTCAAGCTACAACCAGCGCGGCAGCTGCAGTGAATGAGTGTGGCAAAGTGTTCCCGTAAGCTTGCGTTGTTGTCATTAGCGGAATGAATTGGTGCACGAGGCAGAAATAATGCAGTGCAACCTCAGCCATCAGCTGGAAGACTGTCCCCTTTTCTCAGCGGAGGGAGGGAGAGCAGAGGGACGGTGAGCAGAGGGAGGGAGAGCAGAGGGAGGGAGAGCCGGGTGAGAGGCAGCTTCGCCACTGCTTCCTTTCCCTCCCCTCAGACTGACCATCAGATGCAGGTCATTAGTCCAGTAGAAAAAAGCTAATGATTATGCTCACTCAGCTGCGCCTCAAGTAATACAACATATTATCTATTACCAGTGTGATCATGTTCCAATTTTTTTATATTTTTTACATATAATTTCAAAATGGTCTGAGAACAACAATATTGGCAAGGCAATTCAAGCATAGCCAACATGCAGTGGTAATATATTGGGCCTGCACAAACATCGCCACAGAACTGTTTTTACGTCATTGACATGTGGAGCCTTTGGAGCTTTTGCATATTGTTCCATGTACATTTAGTCATTTTACAGATAGTCTCTAACTAGCCCTATAGGGATATCCTTCATTAACTCGCATTTACCACCGACATTACGATTGGGCCGCTTGCAGCTGCACTCCGAATTGATGATTACCTGTGTGTTGCAGGCTGTGGTCATGTGGGCAGGGTTGAAACAAACCCAACCTTCATTTACATTGTGTCACGACCATAAGTCTCACAAAACTCTGTTTTGGAAGAGACTGACTTCATCACCAAAATGATCCTATTTACACTTTGTAGTACATTTTTACAGTAAAAAAAAATAATCTTACTCATATTGATACCAAATGGGCTGTTTTCTAAATGAGGAGTTGTGTTTAAGGGGCAGTTACTCTTTAAGTGAGCTTTTACAATGTTGCTTCATGTTCTGACTTGCCCTCTTTCTGCCTCTTCGGCTCTTGTAGTAGTCTCTCTGAAGAGACAGATTGTGACCAAGCCACCATTAGCTTACTAATCTTCATCTCCTTAGGTAAGAGGAAGAGAGGCTCCACGGGAAGTGCCAGTTCTCCTAAAAAAGTCTGCCTTAACAGCAGCTGTGGACGAGGCTCCGCTTGAGAAGGCTCAAGATGGAGCCCAGAAGAAATCCCCTGGGCAAGTTATTGAAGGTACATGTCTGCAGAGAAACATCTCTCAAAGCTCTCTCCTGAATTTGTTTAGCAAAAACCCATGCAAAGTAGCCTGGTCCCAGATCTCTTTGTGCTTTGGCCTGCTCAATTGTCATTGTCAAGCCAAATAGTCTGGCCTTTCAGCAATCACCCACATGAAACACTATTATTTTATGAGCTCGAGAAGAACAGAGGACTTGGAGCCTGATTGGATAACCCCCACAGCTAAGCAATCACAAGGGTTATACAAATACTGGAATTGTACAGTTTTTTTCTCCCTTTTCTCTATTTTAGCTCCATACGAAAACACATACAAGCTCAGATTCCAATCCTGTTTCATGCTAACAGTTCCTAGCATCAGAGCATGGATTTTTTTTCTTCTTCATTACTCAGCCCCCTAGCCTTGGAAATCCCTCCAAGCCAACCTAAAACTACAGGACCCTGTGTCCCTGGAGGAGTTTAAAAGACAAATAGATTAACAGGTTGTTGAGGCATGTAGCTGTTTCTAGTTGTCACCTGAAGTCATTAGTCATTTTGCTTGAAGTATGTCTGATACTGTAATGGCCCTGTGATTTATTCCAGGCTCTAATAATGCTTGATGTATTTGCACTCAGATGTTTTTCTCGCTCGTACATGTTTGTTACTGGCGTGCTGCTTATTGCAATGATGTATCCTCGTCTGGTTGATGTCATGTGCCTGTTTGTCTGAAACGTAAGTGTTGATGCTCTTGGTCCATGGTCTCTCTTGAAAAGGAGATTTTTTCTTATCTCAACAAGACTAACCTGGTAAAATAAATACAAGAGATTGCACTGCTGTCTGGTTGCTAAGCAATTGTTTTTTGTTTGTCCTGATGTAATCCCCCTGGCTGCTAGCGCATGTCAAACTTCTCCAACTAAATACACTGCAATTTCAACCGCAAAACTTCTTAGCTGTGATTTTAAACGACAAAATACAAATGCTTTGCCTAGCAAAGGTATTACTGTGTGTTGTTGACTTCAAATTCAAAATGGACTTCACACATGCTGTCATAGAATTTTGTTCATCAAACAATCAGTGACCTTGCACAACATCAGTCTGTTGAGAAGAGCTTGCAAGTAATTGTACAATGGGTGGGTCTAATCCCGATTTGTGTGAACCTTGCTGTCTATCTCTGACATTTGCAACATTGTTTTGATATTCAAATTCGATCTCCAGCTGTCCCATAGTAATGAACGTGTCGGGACGAGACAGAAAAGCTACACAGGGCAATATCCCCAATCACTGCCCTGGGACATTGGGATATTTTTTTAGACCAGAAGACAGAGTGCCTCTTACTGGCCCTCCAACACCACTTCCAGCAGCATGTGTTCTCCCAGCAGATCAACCCAGGGTGGTATGCTGCTGTGTTGATAACATTTGTTATTGTTCTCTCCAGGTGTCCTTGACCTCTTGTCAAGGACCAGATGTTCCCAGGAGTTCACCCACTGTCCCTGGGCCTGGCCACCAGCTCTAGCCCCCTGAGAGAGCAGCTCCAAGCAGTCCCTATCACCCAGCCTGCCTCCACCACAGCAGACCCAGAGACCTGCATAGTCCCACAGAGGTAACATTGGCCAACTGCTACTGTTACAACTAATAACTGTATCACCTGTCATATGGTTAAACATAGCATGAACCCAAACTTGCATGGCTAAATGAGGTTCAATTTACTATCTAGTTCCTCTCGCTCCTCTCCAGCCCTGTGGTGATGTCTCGCTCAGCCATGGGAGCCGCCCTCGGCCACCTCCTCCACCATGGATGACTTTGACGAGCTGATGAAGGAGTTCATAGGCTACTATCATGAGCTGTGAGCTGGACCCCAGCAAGGGATTTAACGACCACCTGCTGGAGCTGAATGAGGTGATTGGCAGCTAGACTGGCCACCTGATACTCTGTTCACGACCTTGAACCAACCCTTGTTCTAGAGTAAAGCCTATGTTCATCATCACCCTCAGATACGCAAAAAGTTATACAGCTGCCCCATCGAGAGCATCTTGCCTGGCTGCATCACCGCATGGCATAGCAACTGCGTGGAATCCGACCGCAAGGTGCTACTGAGGGTAGTGTGTACAGCCCAGTACATCACTGGGGCCTTGCTCCCTGCCATCCAGGACCTCTATACCAGGTGGTGTCATAGGAAGGCCCACATTTTTTTGAAAAACTCCAGCCACCCAAGCCACAGACTGTTCTCTCTGCTACCGCATGGCAAGCGGTACAAATGCACCAAGTCTGGAATCAACAGGACACTGAACAGCTTCTACCCCCAAGCCATAAGACTTATAAAGAAGACTGCTAAATAGCTGACTCTATGCACACACTCTGGACTCTACCTACACAATCACAAATGCTTACACTGACACACACACACCACACACACACAGCACATTATTTTCTACTCCCTGTACAGTGGCAAGAAAAAGCATGTGAACCCTTTGGAATTACCTGGATTTCGGCATAAATTGGTCATCAAATTAGATCTGATTTTCATCTGTAACAATAATAGACGGGGGAGGAGGGGGAGGAATGAGCCAATTGTAAGCTGTAGATGATTAGATGGCCATGATGGTATGAGGGCCAGATTAGGAATTTAGCCAGGACACCAGGGTTAGCACCCCTACTCTTACGATAAGTGCCATAGGATCTTTAGTGACCAGAGTCAGGTCACCAGTTTAATGTCCCATCTGAAAAACAGCACTCTACACAGGGCAATGCAGAGTGGAATTACCTGGATTTCTGCATAAATTGGTCATCAAATTTGATCTGATTTTCATCTGTTACAATAAGAGACAAACATAGTGTGCTTAAACTAATAACGCACAAATTATGGTATTTTTCTTGTCTATATTGAATACATAATTTAAACATTCACAGTGTAGGTTGGAAAAAGCATGTGAACCCCTAAGCTAATGACTTCTCCAAAAGGTAATTGGAGTCAGGAGTCAGCTAACCTGGAGTCCAATCAATGAGATGAGATTGGAGATGTTGGTTAGAGCTGCCCTGCATATAAAAAACACTCTCAAAATTTGAGTTTGCTATTCACATGAAGCATTGCCTGATGTGAACCATGCCTCGAACAAAAGAGATCTCATTAGACCTAAGATTAAGAATTGTTGACTTGCATAAAACTGTAAAGGGTTACAAAAGTATTTCTAAAAGCCTTGATGTGCATCAGTCCAAGGAAAGACAACTTGTCTATAAATGGAGAAAGTTCAGCACTGTTGCTACTCTCCCTAGGAGTGGCCGTCCTGCAAAGATGACTGCAAGAGCACAGCGCAGAATGCTAAGAGGTTAAGAAGAATCCTAGAGTGTCAGCTAAAGACTTACAGAAATCTCCGGAACATGCTAACATCTCTGTTGACGAGTCTACGATACGTAAAACACTAAACAAGAATGGTGTTCAATGGAGGCCACAACGGAAGAAGCCAATTCAGTCCAAACAAAACTTTGCTGCACGTCTGAAGTTTGCAAAAGTGCACCTGGATGTTCCACAGCGCTACTGGCAAAATATTCTGTGGACAGATGAAACTACAGTTGAGTTGTTTGGAAAGAACACATAACACTATGTGTGGAGAAAAAAAGGCACAGCACACCAACATCAAAACCTCATCCCAACTGTAAAGTATGGGGGAGGGAGCATCATGGTTTGGGGCTGCTTTGCTGCCTCAGGCCCTGGACAGCTTGCTATCATTGACGGAAAAATGAATTCCCAAGTTTATCAAGACATTTTGCACGAGAATGTTAGACTATCTGTCTGCCAAATGAAGCTCAACAGAAGTTGGGTGATGCAACAGGACAATGACTCAAAACACGGAAGTAAATCAACAACAGAATAGCTTCAACAGAAGAAATACGCCTTCTGGAGTGGCCCAGTCAGAGTCCTGACCCCAACCCAATTGAGATGCTGTGGCATGCGCTCAAAAGAGCAGTTCACACCAGACATCCCAAGAATATTGCTGAACTGAAGCAGTTTTGTAAAGGAATGGTTCAAAATTATTCCTGACTGTTGTGCAGGTCTGATCACGACCTTGAACCGAACTGGTTGAGGTTATTGCTGCCAAAGGAGGGTCAGCCATGAAAACGTATAATTGTTTGTGTGTTATTAGTTTAAGCAGATTGTGACCAATTTATGCAGAAATCCAGGTATTTCCAACTTTTTCTTGCCACTGTATACATAGCCTTGTTGTTTTTATTAGTTTTCCACTATGTATTTATTCCTTGTGTCACTATTTGTATTGTTTTTCTTCTCTTTATTAACGCTGCGTTGTTGGGAAAGGATCCATAAGTATGCATTTCACGGTTTGTCTTCACCTGTTGTCTATGAAGCATGTGACAAATATTTGTTTATTTATTGGACCAGTAGGATTTCAAGTGACTACGACTAACCATCAACCCTCAGTCAACCACCAGAACAAAAAAAAAACAGTGAAACTTCAACTTACTGTACCGCCAGTGCGACTTGCAAGGCATCACCTATCACTGCCATAGAGGAGGGTTGATTTGACACATTTCCTCATTTTATTTTTTGGGGAAAATACGATTTTATGTTACTGAAAATCCCCAACCACCTCCATCGTCTATCTGCCCATGCCATCTGAGTAGAGACTGGGGTTGCTACAACATGTCAATAGAGGACTCTGGAGGTCTTATTTTCTATTCTAATTTTCTATTATTTTCAATTTCTTCAATAAAAAAAAAATACATTTAACTTTTCACTGTTTCTCATGGTAAAACAATCCCTTGTGTCTTTTAACATCTGCACACATTTTATGATTATTTGATAGTGAAATACTTGGGTAATGATATTTCTTTAATGGAAATGAACAGAATTGTAGTTTTTTTCAAACATCCTCAGGTAATTCCCCATCTTGCGTTGTGAAGGGCTTGTGGTTCAGTCATGTATCATTGTTGATGCAGAAAGAGTGAATCTGTATACCGTCTATGACACCTTTAAACAATGACTAACAGGGCAAAGCAGGGTGTCACAAACTGCCTTCTGTATCTCTCTTGTGCCGCAGTCTGACTGACACCAAACATTTGTTTAGAAGAACTCTAGTTCTGTGCCGATATAATGGTAAACATAGATTGGTTGTGGGAACTTGGAGCAGGCTATATTTAAGACGAATGATGACCATCAGCATTGGGGTCAATTCCAATTTCATTTGAAATTCCAATTCGATTCTTGAATTCAAATCAAACCTATTTTTATTTGTCACATGCGCCGAATACAACAGGTGTAGCTTACTTACAGGCCCTTAACCAACAATACAGTTTCAAGAAGAAGAAAATAAATAAATAACAATACAAGAAAGAAAGTAACAAATAATTAAGTAGCAGCAGTCAAATAACAATAGTGAGGCTATATACAGGGGGGTACTGGTACAGAGTCAATGTGTGGGGGCACCGGTTAGTTGAGGTAATTGAGGTAATTTGTACATATATAGAGAGTTAAAGTGACTATGCATAGATATTTAACAGAGAAGAGAAGCAGCGTAAAAGGGGAAGGGGGGGGGCAATGCAAATAGTCTGGGTAGCCATTTGATTAGCTGTTCAGGAGTCTTATGGCTTGGGGGAGGAAGATGTTGAGAAGCCTTTTTGTCCTAGACTTGGCGTTCCAGTTGCTGCTGCTGTGCGTAGCAGAGAGAACAGTCTCTGACTAGGGTGGCTGGAGTCTTTGACAATTTTTAGGGCCTTCCTCTGACACCACCTGGTATAGAGGTCCTGGATGGCAGGAAGCTTGGCCCCAGTGATGTATTTGACTGTATGCACTACCCTCTGTAGTGCATTGCGGTTGGAGTCTGAGCAGTTGCCATACCAACAGTGGTGCAATCAGTCAGGATGCTCTCGATGGTGCAGCTGTGGAACCTGAAAGCGGTACTCAGTGATGTGTTGTGTTGGATTTGCCCCAAACATAACGCTTTGTATTCTGGACATACAATTAATTTATTTGCCACGTTTTTAGCAGTTTTACTTTAATTCCTTATTGCAAACAGGATGCTTATTTGGAATATGTGTATTCTGTTCAAGCTAACTTCTTTTCACTGTCATTTAGGTTAGTAATGTGGAGTAACTACAATGTTGTTGATCCATCCTTAGTTTTCTCCTATCACAGCCATTAAACTCTGACTGTTTTAAAGTCACCATTGGTCTCATGGTGACATCCCTGAGTGGTTGATATTTCTGTATAACAAAAAAATTGACGACAAAGTTGCCTCTTTTACAATGGGGGTCAATAGGAAATAATGTTGGTTTTCCCCAATTTGTAGGCGTGGTCGATGGGAATTCCTTATTATTACGTGAATACCGAATGGGACTATGGAAGAACCAGGCCCATTATTACATGTTCACCAATCTGTCACTGACATTTTTCACAATGGACCACAAAGGAATTCAAAATCCTTTGAGAACGTTGAACTCAACTCTGTTCAGTTCTTTTGCCACCACAGTGAAGAAATGGAATCCATTCACACCAGATAAATGACCATGGCTCACTTGTTTCCTTGTTGCCAGCCCAGGAAGAGTCCTGTTGGCTCTGAAGGAAACATTGATTGGAAGTGAATCCAATCAACAAGCCGGAACATGACTAACCATGGAGATGGCTGCTATTTCTTCTTCAACACCACATGCGCTAATGTAGGGGCCATGAGAAATAAGGGCATTCACAGTGTTCTATTGTAATAGTATCACACAGTGACACAGTCACAGTTTTGGAGGTATGCACATGAGGTATAAGTCAGTATTCTGTATTGACTTTGTTGTGTCTGTGTCTCCTGGTGCAGGGCGACAGCTGCCCCTTCAGCCGCCAAGGGCAGTAATTTCGTCTGCAGCCTGTGGCAGGAGAGACGCTGCTCCCAACAGGTCTCCATGTTCTGCCACATGCAGATCAAGGTAAGGATAGGGCACACTCTCTCTTTCAGGGACCATCTTTGCTAATCATTTCCTTTGTAAACCCAAACAAATAAGCATTTCAGGAATATCCCATTAAAGCTTTGCCAACTCGAGGCTGTGTGTGTCTCAAGTGGCCATTATAGAGGGGAAGAGAAAGACCATGTCTTAAAACCAGGTTCATGGGCTGTTGCTCTGTTCCGGAAATGTTGAGTGGGACATTTTGGGCTGTTTTGTCTTATTCAACAAAATTCTCCGATTTCTATCGTGGGTTTTAAGTAGGGTTGAAAAATTCCGGGAACTTTTAATACATTCCCTGGTTTTCCACAAATCCTGGTTGGAGGATTCCGAGTTTCCTGCTTATTCCCTCCTGATTCCGGGAATCCCCTAACTGCGATTTCGGGAAAACCATGGAATTTATTGAAAGTTCCAGAATATGAAAACCTTAGTTTTGAGTCATTACTATAAAAATATCTGTGTTTCATTGGATTTTTTTCTTAAATTCAGAATCCCTAATTGAAAAAATAACAAATGGTACCCTGCCTCTGTTTTGGTAAAAAGGTTGAGGGATGGGCCTGGAGAAATGTAACCACTCTCAAATTCATACACAAAGCTATGGATGCAAGGACAGACCAAAATAATAGTTTTAACCATGTTTTGAGTATATACAGTGTTTGTTTATATATACATTGTTTACAAACATTGGAGTAAAACAAGCTTATATTTTGGGTTCTGATGGGGCACGACAGTTGAACTAAGCTCATGAGGCATTTATAAGTTATATTCTTCAACAATCAATGGGCATATATCATACATTTCTATGTCCAAAAATGTATGTAGAAATTAGCTGTCACAGTGTTGCTACATGTTCTGACCTGCCCTCGCTCTCCCTCTTTCCTTCTTGTAGAAAAATGCTATAGAAAGGAGATTGCATGTTACTTTGAGACCCAGCCTGCTGGCTGCCAGAAGCCGCACTGTGCCTTCCACCATGACAAACCCCACTTCATAGAAGGACAATACATACCACCTAACAGTAGTCGTGAGTAGTCGCTCTCAAGAGGCCGATCCTGACCAAGACACCATTAGCTTACTGATCTTTATCTCCTTAGCATCAAGGGAAGCATTGGAGCCAACATGGGGGCCAGCATCCCTATGGGAAGCTTTTGACAGCTTGTGGAGTCCATGCCCTTGACGAATACAGGCTGCTTTGAGGACAAAAAAAAGGGGGTGCAACTCAATATTAGGTAGGTGTTTCTAATGTTTTGTACACTCAGTTTCGTACATTCAGGATTGAGATAAATAACATATTTGGGTTCACTTATGAACCTTCATCAGAACCAGAGATGATCTGTAGTTACTGAACTGGATGGTTTTATCACTCAGATTTGGCCCTAAAAGAAAAGGAGGAGCCTCATGAGAATCCTGTCCCTCTTGTCTCTGTCCCATTCCCCAGCCCAGCCAATCCACAGCTCCGTGGGGTCATCAAGGCGGAGACTCAGGTGAATGTTCCCAGACCCACAAACCTGTCTGTGGTCATCAACCGAGCAGATGATGTTGAGGACGAAGATGGTAAGAAACACACCAAGACACTTTGATTCCCATGTAGTGTACTTACTGTCATGTCAAGTTTATTTAAAGTGCAATTTATAAAGGTCACACAACACTTTACATGACTGAAACGGAAGACCAAACAATGTAGAGATAAATATAATATAAACAACAATTAAAAGCCACATATTAATTAAGTAGCATATAGTCCATAGTGCAGGAAGGAGCTGTAAAGTGGAAAGATACCCAGCACAAAGCTACAGCTCAAAGATCCCCAGCTCAAAGATACCCAGCACAAAGCTACAGCTCAAAGATACCCAGCTCAAAGATACCCAGCTCAAAGGTACAATGGAGCAACCCTTCAAGGTGATTTGAGCGCTAGGTTAAAATTTAATAGGGAGGTATTAATCATATTCAGATACCCTACAGCTCACAGATCCCCAGCTCAAAGATACCCAGCACAAAGCTACAGCTCAAAGATACCCAGCACAAAGCTACAGCTCAAAGATACCCAGCTCAAAGATACCCAGCACAAAGCTACAGCTCAAAGATACCCAGCACAAATATACCCAGCTCAAAGGAACAATGGAGCTTTAATAGGGAGGTATTAATCATATTGATATTGTTTGGAACTACTTCATTTTTCAATTCATTTAGGAAATACCATTTGACCGCTTCATTTTTCAGTAACTCAGTGACAAAACAGGGTTGTATTTAAAAGACCTTAGAGCCCATCCCCTTAAAGCTTTTCTGACTCGAGGCTGTGTGTCTCGAGTGGCCAATATAGAAACCTGGGTCAGGGACTGTACCCCTGCCTTTGGACCAGTCGGGAGGAACACATCCCAAATACATTCATTAACGTCCTGCAATTTCTCTCAAAAAGTTCCTTAGTCATTCTAGTTCTACATTTCTTTGCTTATTGTTCTGTTTAGCTTTGAGTGGCTCATATAATCTACATTGAAACGTTATCTTAACAGTCAACACGTTTTTTTCAGTATGTTGAATAAAATGTATTATTGTCTTTTAACTCTAACTAACCTCTCCCTCAGTTGAGATCAACAGCGAGACTAGGGCACCTGAAGTTATCTGCATAAAAACATTGGAGGAGATCAGGCAGGAGAAGGTTGCTAAGTCCTAGGCACAGGGTCAGGGAATGACCCTCTCACTTGAGTCCCTGATACAACCACCTCTACCAATGCCCCAAAGAAAGGCACCACCAGCAAACTTGCAAAAAGCCTCCATGTGAAGACCTCTGTGATCTTCTTGCCAAGAAGCTGGATGAGGACCAGGGGCCCATCCATCCCCAGCCTCATGAAGGCCAAGCAGCCGGCTGTGGAAGCAATTCCAGGTAACTCCCAGGGACCCACCCACCTAAACATGCCCAGCCGGAGGGCCCTTCATGTGGGAGGAGTGAAGGTGAAAACCCTGGAGGAGATCCACAGGGAGAAGGCTGCCAGGATGTAGGCCCAGGGACAGGAGGCGTCCAATGGGAAAATCCTAGGCTCTGCCTCAGACTCCGGAAAGGGAGGTGGCAAGAAGCATCAACAAACTTCTCATGGTCATTTTTGCACTACGACCAAAAACGAATGAATGATGATGAATTACATTTTATATTTGCTTATGGGTACCTTAGATAGAGAAAAAAACAGACCAATCTCTTTCATAATTTCTTTAAACAATAAAAGCTAATTTACCATCATTTCTGAAAATATATACAGTGAGCTCAAAAAGTACTGGAACGTTGATGATGTTTTTGTTGTTTTGGCCTTGTACTCTCGAACTTTGGATTTGAAATCATACAATGACGATGAGATTAAAGTGCAGACTTTTACTTCATTTTGAAGGAATATTCATCAATATCGGGTGAACTGTTTAGAAATTACAGCCCTTTTTGTACATAGTCCCCCATTTTAGGGGACCAAAAGTATTGGGGCAAATGGGGGGGGTCTGATATTTGTGGGTCTAACTTTCTCACTCATCATTATGAGATGCTGGACCACGTTGATTCCAGTTGGTGGTGGACCATTCTTGATACACACGGAAAACTGTTGAGCATGAAAAACCCAGCAGCTCAAACCGGGGCACCTGGCACCTATTTACCGTACCCCGGTCAAAGGCACTTAAATCTTTGGTCTTGTCCATTCACCCTCTGTCTCAAGGCTTAAAAATCCTCCTTTAACCTGTCGTCTCCCCTCATCTACACTGATTGAAGTGGATTTAACAAGTGACGTCAATAAGGTATCATAGCTTTTACCTAGATTCACCTGGTCAGTCTATGTCATGGAAAGAGCAGGTGTTCCCTTTGTTTTCCACACTGTGAAGTAATGCCCTTTCAGTGGAAGAGATGTTTGGAAAGACAGACTGAAATTTCAACCCGTTTTTGGTGAGATTGAGTTTTGGACTGCATGGTGATGTCACCAGGCGATAAATGAGTTAATTGACCAAAAAGAAAGACTTCCAAACCTCTGTCAATAACAGCTAGTTTTTTCCCATCACCACTCAGACCACTCCCAAGACAGTCTTAGCAAAATTATTAGGAAGATGTTTTTGTTTCTTTTTGACAATTTTAATTGACAACATTCTCCGGAAGATACTTCAGTGTTACCCAGAAAGGGTTTGAAATAACAATGATAACAATGGCTGCGTTGGACCCGTAATCACTGAATCTGTGGTCCTGTTGTCTTTAGTCCTGCCTTGCTAACTGACGGAGGGATGCTGTATCTGGGGCCAGTGTGAAGGGGAAGACCTACGAGAAGATCATGCGTGAGAAGAGGCTTCGCAAGCCACAGCTGCCGGAAAGAGCAGGCCTCCATCAGCCAACCAGAGGGCTCCACTGAGGCAGAATCTGCACAGAAACAGCCCACAGACCCCGCCCTCCAGAAGGAGAAGAGTATGCCCTCTGTCATAGTGACGGTCAACCCACCGGCCACGTACTTGCCCCCCTCATCACAAGGTCCCCCTCTGTCAGCACATCACTCTCAAACCCAAGGTAGCCCCCCCTGTTCTCTGCGCCTCCCCCCAGCAGGGCTCTCCACTGAGGCAGGCAGAGGCAGACCCACCATCCCTCAGCCCCAGGAGCTCCAGCACTGCCCCAGGCAAGAGGAAGAGAGGCTCCATGGGAAGTGCCAGTCCCCCAAAAAAGTCTGCCTTAACAGCAGCAGCCTCCCCTGGACCCTCTGTGGACGAGGCTCCGCTTGAGAAGGCTCCAGATGGAGCCCAGAATAAATCTCCTGGGCAAGCTACTAAAGGTATATGTCTGCAGAGAAAATAGTCTCAAAACGTTCCTGTACTTGTTTAACCCACCCTAAAGTCCATGCCTCCATGGAAATAGAATTAGCATAATCCAAAAATCCCCATAAAAAAATCTGTCATTTTAATCTAGAGAGAGAATTTTTATTTTTGCAATGGATGTGCCTCAATCCACCACATCCACCTATGTAACACTTCCACATCTGCGGTGAAAGGTGACAGAGCTACCGTCCGAACAGTTTGGTCTACAAACTATTGATCTACGACCCCCATAAGCATCTTGGTACTCGTCTGAAGTTAGTGCAGCAAATCTGCCAACTTCTGTCTGTAGCGTCCAAACAGTTTGGGCTACACACTAATTCAGTGCATTTGGAAAGTATTCAGACCCCATTACATTTTTCCACATTTTGTTACGTTACAGCCTTCTTCTAAAATGGATTAAATCGAATTTTCGCCTCATCAATCTACATAACATACCCCATAATGACGAAGCAAAAACGTAATTTTTTATTTTTCTGAAACTTAAATATCACATTTATATAAGTATTCAGTCCCTTTACTCAGTACCTTGTTGAAGCACCTTTGGCAGTGATTACAGCCTCGAATCTTCTTGGGTATGACGCTTCAAGCTTGGCACACCTGTATTTGGGGAGTTTCTCCCATTCTTCTCTGCATATCCTCTCAAGCTCTGTCAGGTTGCATGGGGAGCTATTGAACAGCTATTTTCAGGTCTCTTCAGAGATGTTTGATCTGGTTCAAGTTCGGGCTCTGGCTGGGCCCCTCAAGGACATTCAGAGACTTGTCCTGAAGCCACTCCTGCGTTGTCTTGGCTGTCTGCTTAGGGTCGTTGTCTTGTTGGAAGGTGAACCTTCGCCCCCCAGTTTGAGATCCTGAGCGTTCTGGAGGAGGTTTTCATCAAGGAGCTCTCTGTGCTTTGCTCCTTTCATCTTTCCCTCGATCCTGACTAGTCTCCCAGTCCCTGCCGCTGAAAAACATCCCCACAGCATGATGCTGCCACCACCGTGCTTCACCGTAGGGATGGTGTCAGGTTTCCTCCAGACGTGACGCTTGGCATTCAGGCCAAAGAGTTCAATCTTGTTTTCATCAGACCAGAAAATCTCATTTCTCATGGTCTGAGAGTCCTTTAGGTGACTTTTGGCAAACTCCAAGTGGGCTGTCATGTGCCTTTAACTGAAGAGTGGCTTCCGTCTGACCACACTTCCATAAAGGCCGGATTAGTGGAGTGCTGCAGAGACCGTTGATCTTCTAGAAGGTTCTCCCATCTCCACAGAGGAACTCTGGAGCGCTGTCAGAGTGACTATCGGGTTGTTGGTCACCTGAATGACCAAGGCCCTGAAAATCGCTGTGCAGCAATCGCTGTAAAAGGTTTTTCAACAAAGTACAGAGTAAAGGGTCAGAATACTTATGTAAATGTGATATTTCAGTTTTCGCTTTGTCATTATGGGGTATTGTGTGTAGATTGATGAGGGGAGAAAAAACTATTTAATCAATTTTAGAATAAGACTGTAACATAACAAAATCTGGAAAAAGTCAAAGGGTCTTCAATGGCTGTGGGAAGTTGCTGGATATTGGCGGGAATTGGAACATGCTGTCATACACGTCAATCCAGAGCATTCCAAACATGCTCAATGGGGGACAAGTCTAGTGAGTATGGAGGCCAAAGAAGAACTGGGACAATTCCTGGAAGCTGAAAATATCTACAGATCCTTGCGACATGGGGCCATGCATTATCATGATGAAACATGAGGTGATGGCGGTGGATGAGTGGTATGACAATGGGCCTCAGAATCTCTTCACGGTATCTCTGCGCATTAAAATTGACATCGATAAAATGCAATTGTGTTTGTTGTCTGTAGCTTATCCCTGCCCATACAATAACAGACCACCACCATGGGGTACTCTGTTCATGATGTTGACATAAGCAAACCACTCGCCTACTCGACGTCATTCATGCTGTTTGCCATCTGCCCGTGACATTTGAAACCGGGATTAATCCGCTAAGAGCACACTTCTCCAATGTGCTAGTGGCCATTGAAGGTGAGCATTTGCCCACTGAAGTCGGTTACGACACCAAACTGCTGTCAGATCAAGACCCCTGTGAGGACAAGAAGCACGCCGTTGAGCTTCCCTGAGATGGTTTCTGACAGTTTGTCCAGAAATTCTTCAGTTGTGCGTACCCACAATTTCATCAGCTGTCCAAGTGGCTGGTCTCAGACCATCCTGCAGGTGAAGAAGCCAGATGTGGAGGTCCATGGCTGGCGTGGTTACACATGGTCTGCGGTTGTGAGGCAGGTTGGATGTACTGCCAAATTCTCTAAAAAGATGTTGGAGGCGGCTTATGGTAGAGAAATTAACAGTCAATTATCTGGCAACTACACAAGTCAGCATGCCAATTGTACACTCCATCAAAACTTGAGACATCTGTGGCATTGTGTTGGATGACAAAACTGCACATTTTAGAGTGGGATTTTATTGTCCCCAGCACAAGCTGCACCTGTGTAAAGATCATGTTGTTTAATCAGCTTCTTGATATGCCACACCTGTCAGATGGATGGATTATCTTGGAAATGCTCAGTAACAGGGATTTAACAAATTTATGCACAACATTTGAGAGAAATAGTTTTTTTGTGCGTATGGAACATTTCTGGGATCTTCTATTTCAGCTCATGAACCATGGGACCAACAGATACAAGTAGTGAAGTGCATTATCAAAAAGCTTTGTCCTTTATTACAAAATGCAATTTGTCTATTTTATCACCCTGTCACAGGCCCTCCCAGTCAATACCACCGCAAAAGAAGAACATTGTTTATGGGGATTGCCTGCTGCAATTGTTCGAGAGATGTCCAGTTTTCAGCTGAACATGCAACATAGAGAAGACCAGCAAGGGGACCCTCAGCATCACTCAGACATGCCCCCGATGTGAGCATTCCTATAAATGGAATGGGGAGGACACTTGAATCAGGTTGGTGACATTTGACCTGGTCAAAGGTCGAAACAGTTTTGGGTTTTGGCCCAATTCACCTTCATAACCTAACCTGGTGGATCCAGCCTGGTCACTGCGTTTACCATTCTATTTCACTTCACATATCATGATATCTGACATAGAATTCATAACCATCATTGATAATGTAATTGGTGCTCTGTGTTTGCGTGTGACCGACCCAGTATCTTTGTTGAAGGAGCTGATCTCTTTGTTGAAGGAGCTGCTGGTGTAACAATATAACTTTAGTCCGTTCCCTCGCCCATACCCGGGCTCGAACCAGGGACACTCTGCACACATCAACAACTGACACCCACGAAGCATCGTTACCCATCGCTCCACAAAAGCCGCGGTCCTTGCAGAGCAAGGGGAACCACTACTTCAAGGTCTCAGAGCAAGTGACGTCACCGATCGGAACGCTATTAGCACGTACCACCACTAACTAGCTAGCCATTTCACATCGGTTACATTGGCAAAGACCTTACCTCCAGCCTCACCTCTTGCCTGCTCACCAACCATCATCGTCTGGGAGACCACAATTGGGTAGGTTTAGTCTGACCCGTTGGTGAGACTTCAACACAGTTTATGTTTGTTTGTCAGATGTCACCTCTCCCAGCTGGCATTAGTAATAGAACAGTGTCGGGTGTGTATGTGTTCACAGGTGCATCTACGTAGCCAGCACTTGGAGACTTGCAAGATGACGCGATGGAGTCCTGCCTGACAGACAGGCTTGATACTGACCTCTCTGAATGGAGAGAGACCTGGCACTTATTAACATAACATTTTTACTAGACACAACTTTTACTTGTATTGTCTTTTTTTTAAATGATTGAATTGAATGGCATCAGTCAATATGTGGAGGGAGAAACCCTGTGTATTCTGCACCAGGATCAGTCAATATGTGGAGGGAGAAACCCTGTGTATTCTGCACCAGGATCAGTCAATATGTGGAGGGAGAAAACCCTGTGTATTCTACACCAGGATCAGTCAATATGTGGAGGGAGAAACCCTGTGTATTCTGCACCAGGATCAGTCAATATGTGGAGGGAGATACCCTGTGTATTCTGCACCAGGATCAGTCAATATGTGGAGGGAGAAAACCCTGTGTATTCTGCACCAGGATCAGTCAATATGTGGAGGGAGAAACCCTGTGTATTCTACACCAGGATCAGTCAATATGTGGAGGGAGAAACCCTGTGTATTCTGCACCAGGATCAGTCAACCATGTGGAGGGAGAAACCCTGTGTATTCTACACCAGGATCAGTCAATATGTGGAGGGAGAAAACCCTGTATATTCTGCACCAGGATCAGTCAATATGTGGAGGGAGAAACCCTGTGTATTCTGCACCAGGATCAGTCAATATGTGGAGGGAGAAACCCTGTGTATTCTGCACCAGGATCAGTCAACATGTGGAGGGAGTAACCCTGTGTATTCTACACCAGGATCAGTCAATATGTGGAGGAAGAAACCCTGTGTATTCTACACCAGGATCAGTCAATATGGGGAGAGAGAAACCATGTGTATTCTACACCAGGATCAGTCAATATGTGGAGGGAGAAACCCTGTGTATTCTACACCAGGATCAGTCAATATGTGGAGGGAGAAACCCTGTGTATTCTACACCAGGATCAGTCAATATGTGGAGGGAGAAACCCTGTGTATTCTACACCAGGATCAGTCAATATGTGGAGGGAGAAACCCTGTGTATTCTACACCAGGATCAGTCAACATGTAGAGGGAGTAACCCTGTGTATTCTACACCAGGATCAGTCAATATGTGGAGGGAGAAACCCTGTGTATTCTACACCAGGATCAGTCAACATGTGGAGGGAGTAACCCTGTGTATTCTACACCAGGATCAGTCAATATGTGGAGGGAGAAACCCTGTGTATTCTACACCAGGATCAGTCAATATGTGGAGGGCGAAACCCTGTGTATTCTACACCAGGATCAGTCAATATGTGGAGGGAGAAACCCTGTGTATTCTACACCAGGATCAGTCAATATGTGGAGGGAGAAACCCTGTGTATTCTACACCAGGATCAGTCAATATGTGGAGGGAGAAACCCTGTGTAATCTACACCAGGATCAGTCAATATGTGGAGGGAGAAACCCTGTGTATTCTACACCAGGATCAGTCAATATGTGGAGGGAGAAACCCTGTGTATTCTACACCAGGATCAGTCAATATGTGGAGGGAGAAACCCTGTGTATTCTACACCAGGATCAGTCAATATGGGGAGAGAGAAACCATGTGTATTCTGCACCAGGATCAGCAAACTCCTGTGGTATACGGGACACCACACAGGAAGGTATGACCACTCTGACATGTTTGCCAAGGTAGCCCCGTTAGTTACCACCAGACAAAATGCCGATAGGCACAGTATCTGTATCGGCCTGGGAATGACAATGAAAGTTGAAAGGTGCACATTGTTCTATTAGTGAAACGCTGCCTCTACGGTATTATGTAAAGTGTTGTTCATTCTACATGGACCTGTTACTACATTGCAGTTCATCAAAACACTTAGTTTAGAATATCTACATAAATTCAGCAATTGCATTCTTCTCATATTCCTCTTTAGGCCACTGACCGATTCATAGCCTCCTCCGGCCTTGCACCATACATCTGACGGTAGTTATTGAACTCAACGTGCAGGCGGTTTGTTTGTTGCGACTGAGTGGGGGGGGGGGGGGGGGGGGCAGTGTGGGTGTGATATAATGAAACGTACCTTCTTAATAATAACAATGGAATAATAATACAGAATCATAATGTGAACCACTCATTACAGGTGGCTTGAAGCCGCGGCCACATCTCAGTGTGAATTATTTGTATATTTCCCCATGCCTGATCCCCTATTTCCCCAACGCCATGTCTGATGTATTTGTTCATGTCAGAATGTTGCAGATGGGTGTTATTTAGTCAGTAACAAACATGTTTCAAACAATACAACTGTGTTATTTGTATGTTTAGACCACTTGGATATTAGCCATTAGGCTTTTTGCTAACTAGCTTGCTAGAAGGCTCCTCACTTGCACAAGGTGACTTTTTGATCAGAGTGGGCCCAAGAGAGACGCTGCCCATAGCTCCTGTGTGTTTTGTTGAATGGGAGTAACGGAACACTTTTGGGAAATGTGAATGTTGTTGTAATCTAAAGCACTAAATCCCAGGATTTGTTTTTACATGTTTTCTTTGTTATTAGGACGAGTTTACATACTGATAGGAAGGATTGGCATATGTAATAAATATAGGAACAGTATATACAATGATAATTCATGGTGATAATAAATCTTCCGATACGTGGTGCATTTAAAAAGGTGAACGGTTTGTCTTTGCATTTCGGTGTCAATTTAAAAAGACTAATTTAAAAAGAATAATAAAAAAGGATTAATTGAGCCATTGTAATGTATAAATTAGACTACTGGTTTACTGAACAGTTGTAAGAGCTATATCATTTGATAGAAGATATTTTGTGCATTTGTGAAACATTCTACTGTCAGAGTGACTATCGGGTTGTTGGTCACCTGAATGACCAAGGCCCTGAAAATCGCTGTGCAGCAATCGCTGTAAAAGGTTTTTCAACAAAGTACAGAGTAAAGGGTCAGAATACTTATGTAAATGTGATATTTCAGTTTTCGCTTTGTCATTATGGGGTATTGTGTGTAGATTGATGAGGGGAGAAAAAACTATTTAATCAATTTTAGAATAAGACTGTAACATAACAAAATCTGGAAAAAGTCAAAGGGTCTTCAATGGCTGTGGGAAGTTGCTGGATATTGGCGGGAATTGGAACATGCTGTCATACACGTCAATCCAGAGCATTCCAAACATGCTCAATGGGGGACAAGTCTAGTGAGTATGGAGGCCAAAGAAGAACTGGGACAATTCCTGGAAGCTGAAAATATCTACAGATCCTTGCGACATGGGGCCATGCATTATCATGATGAAACATGAGGTGATGGCGGTGGATGAGTGGTATGACAATGGGCCTCAGAATCTCTTCACGGTATCTCTGCGCATTAAAATTGACATCGATAAAATGCAATTGTGTTTGTTGTCTGTAGCTTATCCCTGCCCATACAATAACAGACCACCACCATGGGGTACTCTGTTCATGATGTTGACATAAGCAAACCACTCGCCTACTCGACGTCATTCATGCTGTTTGCCATCTGCCCGTGACATTTGAAACCGGGATTAATCCGCTAAGAGCACACTTCTCCAATGTGCTAGTGGCCATTGAAGGTGAGCATTTGCCCACTGAAGTCGGTTACGACACCAAACTGCTGTCAGATCAAGACCCCTGTGAGGACAAGAAGCACGCCGTTGAGCTTCCCTGAGATGGTTTCTGACAGTTTGTCCAGAAATTCTTCAGTTGTGCGTACCCACAATTTCATCAGCTGTCCAAGTGGCTGGTCTCAGACCATCCTGCAGGTGAAGAAGCCAGATGTGGAGGTCCATGGCTGGCGTGGTTACACATGGTCTGCGGTTGTGAGGCAGGTTGGATGTACTGCCAAATTCTCTAAAAAGATGTTGGAGGCGGCTTATGGTAGAGAAATTAACAGTCAATTATCTGGCAACTACACAAGTCAGCATGCCAATTGTACACTCCATCAAAACTTGAGACATCTGTGGCATTGTGTTGGATGACAAAACTGCACATTTTAGAGTGGGATTTTATTGTCCCCAGCACAAGCTGCACCTGTGTAAAGATCATGTTGTTTAATCAGCTTCTTGATATGCCACACCTGTCAGATGGATGGATTATCTTGGAAATGCTCAGTAACAGGGATTTAACAAATTTATGCACAACATTTGAGAGAAATAGTTTTTTTGTGCGTATGGAACATTTCTGGGATCTTCTATTTCAGCTCATGAACCATGGGACCAACAGATACAAGTAGTGAAGTGCATTATCAAAAAGCTTTGTCCTTTATTACAAAATGCAATTTGTCTATTTTATCACCCTGTCACAGGCCCTCCCAGTCAATACCACCGCAAAAGAAGAACATTGTTTATGGGGATTGCCTGCTGCAATTGTTCGAGAGATGTCCAGTTTTCAGCTGAACATGCAACATAGAGAAGACCAGCAAGGGGACCCTCAGCATCACTCAGACATGCCCCCGATGTGAGCATTCCTATAAATGGAATGGGGAGGACACTTGAATCAGGTTGGTGACATTTGACCTGGTCAAAGGTCGAAACAGTTTTGGGTTTTGGCCCAATTCACCTTCATAACCTAACCTGGTGGATCCAGCCTGGTCACTGCGTTTACCATTCTATTTCACTTCACATATCATGATATCTGACATAGAATTCATAACCATCATTGATAATGTAATTGGTGCTCTGTGTTTGCGTGTGACCGACCCAGTATCTTTGTTGAAGGAGCTGATCTCTTTGTTGAAGGAGCTGCTGGTGTAACAATATAACTTTAGTCCGTTCCCTCGCCCATACCCGGGCTCGAACCAGGGACACTCTGCACACATCAACAACTGACACCCACGAAGCATCGTTACCCATCGCTCCACAAAAGCCGCGGTCCTTGCAGAGCAAGGGGAACCACTACTTCAAGGTCTCAGAGCAAGTGACGTCACCGATCGGAACGCTATTAGCACGTACCACCACTAACTAGCTAGCCATTTCACATCGGTTACATTGGCAAAGACCTTACCTCCAGCCTCACCTCTTGCCTGCTCACCAACCATCATCGTCTGGGAGACCACAATTGGGTAGGTTTAGTCTGACCCGTTGGTGAGACTTCAACACAGTTTATGTTTGTTTGTCAGATGTCACCTCTCCCAGCTGGCATTAGTAATAGAACAGTGTCGGGTGTGTATGTGTTCACAGGTGCATCTACGTAGCCAGCACTTGGAGACTTGCAAGATGACGCGATGGAGTCCTGCCTGACAGACAGGCTTGATACTGACCTCTCTGAATGGAGAGAGACCTGGCACTTATTAACATAACATTTTTACTAGACACAACTTTTACTTGTATTGTCTTTTTTTTAAATGATTGAATTGAATGGCATCAGTCAATATGTGGAGGGAGAAACCCTGTGTATTCTGCACCAGGATCAGTCAATATGTGGAGGGAGAAACCCTGTGTATTCTGCACCAGGATCAGTCAATATGTGGAGGGAGAAAACCCTGTGTATTCTACACCAGGATCAGTCAATATGTGGAGGGAGAAACCCTGTGTATTCTGCACCAGGATCAGTCAATATGTGGAGGGAGATACCCTGTGTATTCTGCACCAGGATCAGTCAATATGTGGAGGGAGAAAACCCTGTGTATTCTGCACCAGGATCAGTCAATATGTGGAGGGAGAAACCCTGTGTATTCTACACCAGGATCAGTCAATATGTGGAGGGAGAAACCCTGTGTATTCTGCACCAGGATCAGTCAACCATGTGGAGGGAGAAACCCTGTGTATTCTACACCAGGATCAGTCAATATGTGGAGGGAGAAAACCCTGTATATTCTGCACCAGGATCAGTCAATATGTGGAGGGAGAAACCCTGTGTATTCTGCACCAGGATCAGTCAATATGTGGAGGGAGAAACCCTGTGTATTCTGCACCAGGATCAGTCAACATGTGGAGGGAGTAACCCTGTGTATTCTACACCAGGATCAGTCAATATGTGGAGGAAGAAACCCTGTGTATTCTACACCAGGATCAGTCAATATGGGGAGAGAGAAACCATGTGTATTCTACACCAGGATCAGTCAATATGTGGAGGGAGAAACCCTGTGTATTCTACACCAGGATCAGTCAATATGTGGAGGGAGAAACCCTGTGTATTCTACACCAGGATCAGTCAATATGTGGAGGGAGAAACCCTGTGTATTCTACACCAGGATCAGTCAATATGTGGAGGGAGAAACCCTGTGTATTCTACACCAGGATCAGTCAACATGTAGAGGGAGTAACCCTGTGTATTCTACACCAGGATCAGTCAATATGTGGAGGGAGAAACCCTGTGTATTCTACACCAGGATCAGTCAACATGTGGAGGGAGTAACCCTGTGTATTCTACACCAGGATCAGTCAATATGTGGAGGGAGAAACCCTGTGTATTCTACACCAGGATCAGTCAATATGTGGAGGGCGAAACCCTGTGTATTCTACACCAGGATCAGTCAATATGTGGAGGGAGAAACCCTGTGTATTCTACACCAGGATCAGTCAATATGTGGAGGGAGAAACCCTGTGTATTCTACACCAGGATCAGTCAATATGTGGAGGGAGAAACCCTGTGTAATCTACACCAGGATCAGTCAATATGTGGAGGGAGAAACCCTGTGTATTCTACACCAGGATCAGTCAATATGTGGAGGGAGAAACCCTGTGTATTCTACACCAGGATCAGTCAATATGTGGAGGGAGAAACCCTGTGTATTCTACACCAGGATCAGTCAATATGGGGAGAGAGAAACCATGTGTATTCTGCACCAGGATCAGCAAACTCCTGTGGTATACGGGACACCACACAGGAAGGTATGACCACTCTGACATGTTTGCCAAGGTAGCCCCGTTAGTTACCACCAGACAAAATGCCGATAGGCACAGTATCTGTATCGGCCTGGGAATGACAATGAAAGTTGAAAGGTGCACATTGTTCTATTAGTGAAACGCTGCCTCTACGGTATTATGTAAAGTGTTGTTCATTCTACATGGACCTGTTACTACATTGCAGTTCATCAAAACACTTAGTTTAGAATATCTACATAAATTCAGCAATTGCATTCTTCTCATATTCCTCTTTAGGCCACTGACCGATTCATAGCCTCCTCCGGCCTTGCACCATACATCTGACGGTAGTTATTGAACTCAACGTGCAGGCGGTTTGTTTGTTGCGACTGAGTGGGGGGGGGGGGGGGGGGGGGCAGTGTGGGTGTGATATAATGAAACGTACCTTCTTAATAATAACAATGGAATAATAATACAGAATCATAATGTGAACCACTCATTACAGGTGGCTTGAAGCCGCGGCCACATCTCAGTGTGAATTATTTGTATATTTCCCCATGCCTGATCCCCTATTTCCCCAACGCCATGTCTGATGTATTTGTTCATGTCAGAATGTTGCAGATGGGTGTTATTTAGTCAGTAACAAACATGTTTCAAACAATACAACTGTGTTATTTGTATGTTTAGACCACTTGGATATTAGCCATTAGGCTTTTTGCTAACTAGCTTGCTAGAAGGCTCCTCACTTGCACAAGGTGACTTTTTGATCAGAGTGGGCCCAAGAGAGACGCTGCCCATAGCTCCTGTGTGTTTTGTTGAATGGGAGTAACGGAACACTTTTGGGAAATGTGAATGTTGTTGTAATCTAAAGCACTAAATCCCAGGATTTGTTTTTACATGTTTTCTTTGTTATTAGGACGAGTTTACATACTGATAGGAAGGATTGGCATATGTAATAAATATAGGAACAGTATATACAATGATAATTCATGGTGATAATAAATCTTCCGATACGTGGTGCATTTAAAAAGGTGAACGGTTTGTCTTTGCATTTCGGTGTCAATTTAAAAAGACTAATTTAAAAAGAATAATAAAAAAGGATTAATTGAGCCATTGTAATGTATAAATTAGACTACTGGTTTACTGAACAGTTGTAAGAGCTATATCATTTGATAGAAGATATTTTGTGCATTTGTGAAACATTCTATTTTGAACTTGTGTAAATGGTTGATGATTTTAAGAGCTATGTAATTTGATAGATATTTTGTGCATTTGTGAAACATTCTATTTTGAACTTATGTAAATGGTTGATGATTTCATTACAAGTGACTTGAAGCCGAAGCTCCATCTCTGTGTGATTTATTTCTATATCTCTCCCTTTCACCCCCAAGCCAACTCACATTTGGCTTATGTCATGGCCACCATCTTTTCTTGAGGAGCAAGACTAAAAACGAGGTTAAATCAGCAGGTGCAGTTCCCCCTTTAATCATTATTGTGGCAAATGTTAAACTAACCCCAGAACAATGACTAGGGGCAACGTCACCCTACACTGAGAAAGAGGTGGATGGTCTACCTTGGAGTATTGCTCCATTAGTACAATTTCTGTGGATGGGCTCACACTTTGTGTGGGTTAAATCATCCAACTGTAAAAATGTGTATGCAAACCTCTCTGTTGCCCATTTTGCCAAACTATTAGCCTCCATCTCTCGCATATGAATCATTGGTGACTGCTCTTACTGTCATACTGCGCTTCTGTCAGGTCCACAGATGATGTGCTAGGCTCTTTTAGAGAGGCCCTGATTGGATCCTGAACGGGTAATGAGCACTGGGTGCTAATTAGCTAGTAGCGGGGTGTTTCCAGATATGTCGGCTAAAACCCATCACTAGACCAGTGTAGTGAGGGGGAGAGTAGCCACTAATGAGCCCTCAGTGGTGTTGTTACTATTACCAAAGTCACAGCTCCATGTTATGCTCCACACATACTCTCATGAGCGTGCATGTACACACACACCCACACACACAGACACACTGGAACACATTCACAATTACACACCTTTACCATTGAACACACACTGGAACACATTCACAATTACACATACTTACCATTGAACACACACACATACACACACACACACACACACACACACACACTGGAATATGTTCACAATTACGCACACACACGTATACACACACAAGCTCATAACTGATTCTCTCCTCAGCATTTTCTGTGATGAGTGCCTAATTAATCTCTATTCACCAGCTCTTCATCATATCTGTAACAGGCAATCAGTGGAGTCGGATATGATACGCTTGATGTATGATGCATCGGTTAGCTCTTTGTGTCCATGCTATAGCAAAGCAAGGAGGAAAAGGGCCTCTCTCTTTGATCAATAACAGCCAATTCCCATGTTTTTTCTCTCATCTGCTCATTTAAAGGACCTCTGTTTTTAACAAGGGCAGATAGACTCCTTGAAAGGACAGAGAAACATTTGTGTTTACCACCTCCCCTTTTAGATTGATCACCGTGAGGCTTGAAGGATTCTTGTGTCACTCTGCAAGCCATTACCTGTGTGTGTGTGTGTGTGTGTGTGTGTGTGTGTGTGTGTGTGTGTGTGTGTGTTGTAGGTGGAGTGTGTGCATAGAGTCAGCTATTTAGCAGTCTTGTTTATGAGTCTTATGGCTTGGGGGTGTGTGTGTGTGTGTGTATGTTTGCCTGTATGTGTGTATTTGCCTGTGTTCACAAAGATAATAAGACAAGTGGGGACATTATCTGGTCCCTGAAAGGAAAAATGTTATTTTAGGTGTTAGTTTTAGGATTAGAATTAGGGTTGAGGTTAAGGTTAGGTTAAGGGTTAGAGGTTAGGGAAAATATGATTTTGAATGAGAATTAATTGCTTCGTCTCCACAAGGATAGTAAAACAAGTGTGTGTGTGTGTGTGTGTGTGTGTGTGTGTGCCAGTTGGTTGGTCGGTGTGAGTGTTCACTCTGACGATGGTTACTCTGACAGAGCTCCGGAGTTTCTCTGTGGAGATGGAAGAACCTTCCAGAAGGACAACCATCTCTGCAGCACTTCACCAATCAGACATTCATAGTGGAGTGGCCAGACGGAAGCCACTCCTCAGTAAAAGGCACATGTCAGCCCACTTGGAGTTTGCCAAAGTGCACCTAAATGACTCTCAGACCATGAAAAACAAGATTCTCTGGTCTGATAAATACAAGATTGCACTATTTGGCCTGAATGCCAAGTGTCACGTCTGGAGGAAACGTGGCACCATCCCTACGGTTAAAGCATGGTGGTGCAGCATCTTGCTATGGGAATGTTTTTCAGCGGCAGGGACTAGGAGACTAGTCCGTATCGAGGGAAAGATGAACGGCGCAAAGTACAGAGAGATCCTTAACGAAAACCTGCTCCAGAGCGCTCAGGACCTCAGACTGGGGCGAAAGGGTTCACATTCCAACAGGACAACGACCCTAAGCACACAGCCAAGACAACGCAGGAGTGGCTTCAGGACAAGTTTCTGAATGTCCTTGAGTGGCCCAGCCAGAGCCCGGACTTGAACCCGATCTAACATCTCTGGAGAGACCTGAAAATAGCTGTGCAGTATTGCTCCCAAATCCAACCTGACAGAGCTTGAGAGGATCTCCAGAGAAGAATGGGAGAAACTCCCCTAATACATGCGTGGATGTTCCGTCCACTCATCTTTGAATGAACCTGTTTGTGCTGTCACGACTCCCAGCGAAGGTGTCTCCCCTGCCTGTTCTGGAGGCGCTCGGCGGTCGTCGTCGCCGGTCTACTAGCCGCCACCGATCCCTTTTTCCTTTTCTGTTAGTTTAGTCTTATTAGTTGCACCTGTTCCTTTTTGTGTTTCTTTATTTTTGTCTATTTAAGCCTGTTAGGCCCGCTTAGGTTTGTGCGGGATTGTTTTTGTTCTCTGTCGGTTGTGGATGTGTTCTCGTTGTTGTTTTCTCCGGACTGTTTGTCATGTGTTTGGGCTGGTCAGTGTTATGCGCCCTGTAATTTGGCGTGACCGTTTTGTGCCGGAGAATACATTTTACAAATCACCGAACCCTCTGCTCCCTGCGCCTGACTCCTACCCACCACTCCTAGTAACCTGTGACATATGCTTTGTCATTATGGGGTATTGGGTATAGATTGATGAATGAAAAAAACTATTGAATCCATTTTAGAATAAGCCTGTAATGTAACAAAATGTCAAGGGGTCTGAATACTTTCCGAATGCACTGTATATACACGTCTTTTTAAAATATATGTTCCTTTATTATTTTCCACTAACGCTACCATCCCTCCCCTAATTGGAGTAAACTAATGAACAACAACACTTAGGCTTCTACTTAAAGGCACAAGGGGCATTGTAAAAAAAAAAGTTATCAGCGATTTGTTCGTCTCTAACCAGTCAGAGTATCAAAGCCAATGACGAATTTTCAGATTGCCACATTACCCACGTGGGTTCTGGATCTGTTCCAACCCATCGATTTTCCTGCAGGTAAAGAAGCCGGATGTGGAGGTTCTGGGCTTGTGTGGTTACATGTGGTCTGCGGTTGTGAGGCCGGTTGGACGCACTGCCAAATTTCCAAAACAACGTTGGCTCATGCTAGAGAAATGAACATTAAATTCTCTGGCATCAGGTCTGGTGAACATTCCTGCAGTCAGTATGCCAATTGCACACTCCCTCAAAACTTGAGACATCTGTGACATTGTGTGACAAAACTGCACATTTTAGAGTCGCCTACCCAGCACAAGGTGCACCAGTGTAATGTTCACGCTGTTTAATCAGCTTCTTGATATGCCACACCTGTCAGGTGGATGGATTATCATGGCATAAGAGAAATGCTCACTAAAATGGATGTAAACAAAATTGTGCACAAAATCTGAGAGAAATAAGCTTTTTTTGCATATGGAACATTTCTGGGATCTTTTATTTCAGCTCATGAAGCATATGACCAATACTTTACATATCACATGTATTTTTTTGTTCAGTGTATACAGTATACACTGAGTGTACAAAACATTAGGAACACCTTAATATTGAGGTACATTATTTAGGAACCCCCCCACTTTATCCCACAGGTGATGAAAGCTTTACACAGGGATGCTTGCCCAGGTTTAATCCAATGCTTCCCACAGTTGTATCAAGTTGGTTGGATGTCCTTTGGGTGGTGGACCATTCTTGATACACACGGGAAACTGTTGAGTGTGAAAAACCCACCATTGTTGCAATTTTTTGACACACCTGTGTGCTCTTTGTCTTGCCTGTTCACCCTCTGAATGGCACACACACACAATCAATCTCAATTGTCTGAAGGCTTAAAAATCCTTCTTTAAACCCGTCTCCTCCACTTCATCTACACAGTGGATTTAACAGGTGATATCAATAAGGGATCATAGCTTTCACCTGGACTCACCTGGTCAGTCTATGTCAGCCAAACTCAACTGGAGGCCTGGGTCCGGACCCAGAGAAGGGTCAATACGAATTTTGTTGTAAAAAAAAGTCAATACATTATTTTTTAGAAAGCTTTAAAAACTCAACCGGGCGCAGCGGCCTCTTTAACTCAGCAACCTCTCTCACACTCTCTCTCAGCAGCACCCGCCTCTACTAGTTCCCTGTCTAATCCAATCGCATGGTTATATTCAAATACAAGAGGCCGCGTCTTACCCAATCACATTAATCCAAATATCCTTTGCAGAACCTTTGGACAAGAAATAAACAGAAAGATTTGACCGCGGTTCAAATGTAAATATCACAGAAAAAAGGAGCTTAGATACCAGTATCTTGGTTAATATGGCTTGTTCAAAAAAAATTAAAGTTGACTCTATATTCAAAGACGAGTGGACGGAGCATTATTTATTCCCCGCAACTAACACAAAACCAATGTGCATGATGTTCTGAAAGAGCTGCAAAATCTGGACCCCTACAAATCAGCCGGGCTAGACAATCTGGACCCTTTCTTTCTAAAATTATCTGCCGAAATTGTTGCCACCCCTATTACTAGCCTGTTCAACCTCTCTTTCGTGTCGTCTGAGATTCCCAAAGATTGGAAAGCAGCTGCGGTCATCCCCCTCTTCAAAGGGGGTGACACTCTTGACCCAAACTGCTACAGACCTATATCTATCCTACCATGCAACAAACAGATTACCGACCATTTTGAATCTCACCATACCTTCTCTGCTATGCAATCTGGTTTCAGAGCTGGTCATGGGTGCACCTTAGCCACGCTCAAGGTCCTAAACGATATCTTAACCGCCATCGATAAGAAACATTACTGTGCAGCCGTATTCATTGATCTGGCCAAGGCTTTCGACTCTGTCAATCACCACATCCTCATCGGCAGACTCAACAGCCTTGGTTTCTCAAATGATTGCCTCGCCTGGTTCACCAACTACTTCTCTGATAGAGTTCAGTGTGTCAAATCGGAGGGTCTGTTGTCCGGACCTCTGGCAGTCTCTATGGGGGTGCCACAGGGTTCGATTCTTGGACCGACTCTCTTCTCTGTATACATCAATGAGGTCGCTCTTGCTGCTGGTGAGTCTCTGATCCACCTCTACGCAGACGACACCATTCTGTATACTTCCGGCCCTTCTCTGGACACTGTGTTAACAACCCTCCAGGCAAGCTTCAATGCCATACAACTCTCCTTCCGTGGCCTCCAATTGCTCTTAAATACAAGTAAAACTAAATGCATGCTCTTCAACCGATCGCTACCTGCACCTACCCGCCTGTCCAACATCACTACTCTGGACGGCTCTGACTTAGAATACGTGGACAACTACAAATACTTAGGTGTCTGGTTAGACTGTAAACTCTCCTTCCAGACCCATATCAAACATCTCCAATCCAAAGTTAAATCTAGAATTGGCTTCCTATTTCGCAACAAAGCATCCTTCACTCATGCTGCCAAACATACCCTTGTAAAACTGACCATCCTACCAATCCTCGACTTTGGCGATGTAATTTACAAAATAGCCTCCAATACCCTACTCAACAAATTGGATGCAGTCTATCACAGTGCAATCCGTTTTGTCACCAAAGCCCCATATACTACCCACCATTGCGACCTGTACGCTCTCGTTGGCTGGCCCTCGCTTCATACTTGTCGCCAAACCCACTGGCTCCATGTCATCTACAAGACCCTGCTAGGTAAAGTCCCCCCTTATCTCAGCTCGCTGGTCACCATAGCATCTCCCACCTGTAGCACACGCTCCAGCAGGTATATCTCTCTAGTCACCCCCAAAACCAATTCTTTCTTTGGCCGCCTCTCTTTCCAGTTCTCTGCTGCCAATGACTGGAACGAACTACAAAAATCTCTGAAACTGGAAACACTTATCTCCCTCACTAGCTTTAAGCACCAACTGTCAGAGCAGCTCACAGATTACTGCACCTGTACATAGCCCACCTATAATTTAGCCCTATCAACTACCTCTTTCCCAACTGTATTTAATTTATTTATTTATTTTGCTCCTTTGCACCCCATTATTTTTATTTCTACTTTGCACATTCTTCCATTGCAAAACTACCATTCCAGTGTTTTACTTGCTATATTGTATTTACCTTGCCACCAAGGCCTTTTTTGCCTTTACCTCCCTTCTCACCTCATTTGCTCACATTGTATATAGACTTGTTTATACTTTATTATTGACTGTATGTTTGTTTTACTCCATGTGTAACTCTGTGTTGTTGTATCTGTCGAACTGCTTTGCTTTATCTTGGCCAATTCGCAATTGTAAATGAGAACTTGTTCTCAACTTGCCTACCTGGTTAAATAAAGGTAAAATAAAATAAATAAAAAATATGCAGTGAGTTTGCAGTTCTCGTAAAAAAATGCCAATGTTAAGCACCATTATGACACCAGGTACAATAAATTCCATAAGATGTATCCCCTGAACATGGAGGTGAGAACAAACAAGATTAACTAACTAAAATCCCAATATGATAGGTCCTTGTCAATTCCCTGACAGGCCAACAATGTGCAATGGGCGTCAGGGAATTGACAAGGACCTCTTATATTGGGATTTGAGTTCACTGAGGATAGCTTGGGTTTTGGGAAACACAAAAATACTTTTTCAGACGCTGCGATGGTAAAATAAAGTACAGTTGAAGTTGGAAGTTTACATGCACCTTAGCCAAAGACATTTAAACTCAGTTTTTCACAATTCCTGACATTTAATCCTAGTAAAAATTCCCTGTTTTAGGTCAGTTAGGATCACCACTTTATTTTAAGAATGTGAAATGTCAGAATAATAGTAGAGAGAATGATTTATTTCAGCTTTTTTCATCACATTCCCAGTGGGTCAGAAGTTTACATACACTCAATTAGTATTTGGTAGCATTGCCTTTAAATTGTTTAACTTGGGTCAAACGTAGCCTTCCACAAGCTTCTCACAATAAGTTGGGTGAATTTTGGCCCATTCCTTCTGACAGAGCGGGTGTAACTGAGTCAGGTTTGTGGGCCTTCTTGCTCACCCATGCCTTTTCAGTTCTGCCCACAAATTTTCTATAGGATTTGAGGCTTAACCTTAACTTTTAACTCAATACCTTAACTTTGTTTTGCCACAACTTTGGAAGTATGCTTGGGGTCATTGTTCATTTGGAAGACCCATTTGCGACCAAACATTAACTTGAGATGTTGCTTCAATATATCTACATAATTGTCCTACCTCATGATGCCATCTATTTTGTGAAGTGCACCAGTTCCTCCTGCAGCAAAGCACCCCCACAACATGATGCTGTCACCCCTGTGCTTCACGGTTGGGATGGTGTTCTTCGGATTGCAAGCCTCCCATTTTTTCCTCCAAACATAACGATGGTCATTATGGCCAACCAGTTATATTTTTGTTTCATCAGACCAGAGGACATTTCTCCAAAAGGTACGATCTTTGTCCCCATGTGCAGTTGCAAACCGTAGTCTGGTGTTTTTATGGCGGTTTTGGAGCAGTAGCTTCTTCCTTGCTGAGCGGCCTTTCAGTTTATGTCGATATAGGACTCGTTTTACTGTGGATATAGATATGTTTGTACCTGTTTCCTCCCGCATCTTCACAGGGTCTTTTGCTGTTGTTTTGGGATTGAATTGCACTTTTTGCACCAAAGCACGTTCATCTCTAGGAGACAGAACGTGTCTCCTTCCTGAGCGGTATAACGGCTGCGTGGTCCCATGGTGTTTATACTTGTGTACTATTGTTTGTACAGATGAGCGTGGAACCTTCAGGCGTTTGGAAATTGCTCACAAGGATGAACCAGACTTGTGGAGGCCTACAATTTTTTTCTGAGGTCTTGGCTGATTTCATTTGATTTTCCCATGATGTCAAGCAAAGAGGCACTGAGTTTGAAGGTAGGCCTTGAAATACATCCACAGGTACATCTCCAATAGGCTAATTGACATAATTTGAGTCAGTCAGAAGCTTCTAAAGCCATGACATCATTTTCTGGAATTTTCTGTAAACTTCTGACCCACTGGAATTGTGATGCAGTGAATTATAAGTGAAATAATCTGTTTGTAAATAATTGTTGGAAAAATGACTTGTGTCATGCACAAAGTAGATGTCCTAACCGACTCGCCAAAACTATAGTTTGTTAACAAGAAATGTGTGGAGTGGTTGAAAAACGAGTTTTAATGATTCCAACCTAAGTGTATGTAAACCTCCGACTTCAACTGTATGTGTGCAGTTGCTGACACCTTGTTTGAAGGTAAACAAAAATATCAAAAAGATCAAAAGATAAAAAAGATAAAATAGATCCCACTGCCAGATTCCACCGCAATGAGGAGAACTGAAATATTACGTGAAGAGGTCATTCAGAATGCACCAGGCATTTCATTAGCTGTGGATGAATCAACAGATAACACTGATAATGCCCAACTTCTGGTGTTGATAGATTTTTCTAACAAAACAAAGAAGGAATTCTGTGAGGAGATGTTGTGCTTAACAAATCTAGAACCACCCTTCAGGAAGAGGATATCCATGAGGTCATCAAAGGGATGCTGATAAAAGGGGGAAAGAATCTGAAGTCACTGGTCTCCATCACCACAGATGGAGCTCCAGCCATGATAGGAAGAGGGAAGGGACTGGTTGAACGTTTGAAAGAGAACCACGCTAACCTGACATCATATCACGGCATCATCCATCAATCTGTCCTGTGTACCAGTCTGGGGGAAAGAGTATTCTGACAATGAGGATGAAACTGATCAACTTTTTAAGAGCAACATCATCCCTACATCGTAGCCCGCCTACGAGGCATTCTGACAGAGGCCAATGCCAATTGTGATGACTTACTACAGCACAACAATGACAGATGGTTCAGCAAAGGCCATTTTTTTTTATAACACTTTTGGGCCATTCAGGAGGAAATCAAAGCTTTCTTATCAGAGCAAAAGAGTGACAAGCAAATCAGTTTTCTGAGTTTCTGGAAGATGAGGAGAAGATGGAAACAGTAGCATCTTTGACAGACATTAAATCACACCTTAATCTACTGAATGTTAAGCTGCAGGGAAGGGACAACATAGTGTGTGATATGGAAACAGCAGTCCGGGCTTTCCTGAGGAAATTTGAGCTTTTAAAGAATGATCCCCAGGGAGAACTTGTCCACTTCCCCAATCTTCTGGTGCAAACGCAGGGAGACAAAGGTGTTCCCAGCCATTTTGTTTCCATCCAGAAGCAATGGATAACTTCAAGGCTCGCTCTGATGACTTCACTGCTGGAAGAGAACTGCTGCTGCTCATCCAGAACACCTTCTTGGTCACAAATGTGACAAAGTTGTCAGAAGAAGCAAAACAGATCTTCAGATGGGTAGATGTTGCATCACTGCAAATGGAGTTGATTGAGCTGCAAGAAAATGTGGCTTTGAAGGAGCAGGCTGGTGACTGTGACCCTGGCACTTTCTGGGGAAAGATGGTGCCTGCAGATGATGTCTCTGTTCTCAAGAAACTGGCACTATACTGTACATGCTGACCATGTTTGGCTCCACATCCGCCTTCTACACAGTGAACTTTACTAAAAACAAATACCGCACCAGGTTCACCAATGAACACCTGCACCAGTGTCTCAGAGTTGCTCTCCCACCATTTGGGCCAAATTTCAAGGCATTGGTAGGAGACAGAAAGTGTAATTTCTCTCATTAATGCAGGACAGGGCCCAGAGTGACTTATACATTAATATTGCATTGCCCACAGTGACGTTCTGTGCATTCAGATTATTATTATCCTTTGTTCTCAAGAAAACATGCATTTTATTTTATTTAAAAATGTGTATATTTTATTTCATGGCCCATGTACTGTAAAATGGTGCACAGTGCACTTTTAGCATAGACAATTATGCAACCACTTTTGTTCTTCAGCAATGTTGATGCAATGTTGCACGTTTACATTTGAAAGAAGTTGTCATTAATTCAAATTCTTGGTCTCATTTAATGTATTTAATGTACATTTTATATAACAACATGTTTCCTAAGTCATAGACGACTGTGTTCGTTACTACGCTGTACCACAGCGCCGATAAAGGACACTATCCATCCGAAACTTTGCCACCTAGGAAATGTGTGACCTTCTCAAATAGTAGTTGAGTACCCCTGGTCTATGTCATGGAAAGAGCAGACGTTCCTAATGTTTTGTACACTCAGTGTATACTGTATAGATTTTTGGGGAAGTCAGTCGGGGTCTCGATTTCTTGTTGAGAGTTTGAATAGTAGAATACACAAGGTGCAATTTCAAAATGTGGTTGTGCATCAGCAGTTTTTCTGTGTTATGTCAATCACTGACAGTTACTCAATTAGCCATGTCAGCTAACTTTTTTTTAGATTGATAAATTAGTCTAGCCAGCTATCTAAACGTGTTTGAACCACCGACCGGGGGCCCCCAATGATTTTGTTAGTCACTCTCACTCAGATATCAAATTCATAAATACAATCACTTCTCTTGACCCTCTGGCAAAATTAGTAGAATTGAAGAAAAGTTGCTTTAAAACTGCAAAATTGAAATAAAAAAAAATAGAAATATCCACTGTCAATGCCGCTAAAAGGATTTCTGGCCCCCACCCCTATCAGCGTCGCCCATTCCTGAAGAGTGATCACATCTGGCATAAGTTATTTCACAACTCCATTTATCCTGGATTTGAGGCCCTGCATCCAGATGGGACAGGCAGACATTCTTTCTGTAGTGGAAGAGAAAGGTTGAGTTTTGCAGTAGTATTTGTGCTCTCTTCAATGGGCTTTGTGTGCCCTCTGCATGGCACCTGGCTCCCACCCCACTCTCCTTCCTACAGCCAAAGGTACGAATGGCAGTCCCCTCTGCAGTCCCCTCTGAATGGCAGTCCCCTCTGCAGTCCCCTCTGCAGTCCCCTCTGCAGTCCCCTCTGAATGGCAGTCCCCTCTGCAGTCCCCTCTGAATGGCAGTCCCCTCTGCAGTCCCCTCTGAATGGCAGTCCCCTCTGCAGTCCCCTCTGAATGGCAGTCCCCTCTGCAGTCCCCTCTGAATGGCAGTCCCCTCAGTTGGAAGAGTGTGTGGAGCACTCAGCGAGATGTCTGTGAGTAAACCTTGTGTCTTGTGTTTGTGTCTCCTCAATGTAGTTCCTGGATATACTTTTTTTGTATTATGTGTTATGTGTCGCAGTGATGAAATCTCTTTGTGTGAGGCCCGGATTTGTTGAGTATGAATTCATTCCCCAGTACCTTTCTGTCTGTCTGTCTGTGTGTGTGTGTACATGCTGGCGTGTTTGTCTCACTGTGTCTCCCACTCTACAGCTGGCAGTGTTGGCTTCCCTGTGCTCTCAGCCAGGTGTGTGAGTGTTCTCTCCACTGGGCTCCATGCTGACACGAGGGAAAGAGGATTGTGGTACATGCAGGAGAACAGGAACAGCCCTGCTATAACATTCCAGATACTTTCAAAGCTTTCATCGATCTATCACTATTGATAGTACAGTAACCCCATTCTGTCCCATTTAAGTTAACTCAAATCCAATGTATTTATGAAGCCTTTCTTCCATCAGCTGATGTCTCAAAGTGCTGTTCAGAAACCCGGCCTAAAACCCCAAACAGCAAGCAACGCAGGTGTAGAAGCACGGTGACTAAGAAAAACTCCCTAGAAAGGCCAGAACTTAGGAAGAAACCTAGAGAGGAACCAGGCTATGAGGGGTGGCCAGTCCTCTTCTGGCTGTGCCGGAACTAACAGTAAATAACTGTTAAAACTATGCAGGTTTGATAACTAACAGTAAATAACTGTTAGAACTATGCAGGTTTGATAACTAACAGTAAATAACTGTTAAAACTATGCAGGTTTGATAACTAACAGTAAATAACTGTTAAAACTATGCAGGTTTGATAACTAACAGTAAATAACTGTTAGAACTATTATGCTGGTTTATAAATGGCACATTTAGTATATCATACATATTGTATATGTGCTTTATCATTATTCAAAGTTAATTTATGTATGTGGGGACTCATGGCATGTTGCACATCCCTGTTTTATTATACTTCAATTGCTTCGTGCATGACACACCATTTGCAACTCTTTGAAGCTCCCTCTAGTTGATGGGTGACTCATCACGGTACTATGGCATCGGCTTTAAATGATCTAATCCAACTTCAGATCCATAGAGAACAAGACACTGCCAGTTATCTTCATCCTACTTTCTGATGATGCGTTACTCACCACTCTATTATGACTCCTGCGTCAGAGGCAATTAAATCAAACATATCAAATGTCTGAATTAGAAAGACATCCAGTAATTGCCAGTATCATTAAGTCTCTGTTTTCTCTCATCATAGTGATTACTGATTGCACTTCTCTAACACGTTCCTCTGGAGGGCACAAGTGATATTTAGTTAGAACCACGTTTTTTTTTCCGTTGAACACAATGCTGACGCTTTCCAATTACGTCTTGCTTTCCTCCTGTGGTTTGTGGAGAATGACGCTTCGAAGTGGAGGCCAAAAAAAACAGTTTTCCTCTGGTAAACAGACGCACATTCCACTCTCATTAATGCAGCGTGGCCTACTTGCGGGTGTGCGACTGGCGGCCATCTTGCCAAGGACATTTGGTGTAGAGAAAGTGGCCGACTGCATCCCCATGAGTGTATGGTGCACACCACGGCTCCTCAGCACCCGCTAATTATTCTTCACACCTAAATTGAGAAAAAGTGAGGGAGGGAAAGGAGGATGAGAAAGAGGAGAGGAAGTATTAACGACAGGAGCTTGCTTTTACAAGAACAATGAATCACAAGAAACACCAGCTGTCCTGTGTTGTCCTTCTGTTCATTTTGATCATTACTGACAGAACAACTGTGTATATAATATACTGGTTAGAGTAACATTATAATAAACTGTAGACCAAAAGCAATTCCAACAGAGCAGATCTGAGATTAGTAACGTGGTGTTTGTGCAATACAAATATTTTGGGATGCATTTTTTAAAAATATATATATATATAGTACCAGTCAAATGCATTAAGAAGAAAATAAATTCCACAAATTAACTTTTAACAAGGCACACCTGTTCATTAATTTATGTACGTGGGGAATTCATGACTACCTCATGAAGATGGTTGAGAGAATGGCAAGAGTGTGCAAAGCTGTCATCAAGGCAAAGGGTAGCTACTTTGAAGAATCTCAAATATAAAATATGTTTTGATTTGTTTTAACACTTTTTTGGTTACTACATGATTCCAAATGTGCTATTTCGTGGTTTTGATGTCTTCAATATTATTCTACAATGTATAAAATAGTAAAAATAAAGAAAAACCCTTGAATGAGTAGGTCTGTCCAAACTTTTGACTGGTACTGTATACATACCTTAAACGTATTGCCAAGCGTTTCTGTGAACCATCGGTGCATAACGCATTTTGGATGCTTTATGTAGTCACTTATATCACACCACCGTGAATTTGATGAATTCATGGCTCACTATAACATTGTGCTAGAGAGCTATGAGTTGCAAGTTTGAAATCAGCGAGGGACAGCTACCCCAAGTTCACTACACAAGGGCTGCTGGTTACAGGTGCGTTGTTTAGTTGTCCACGCCAGTCATAATACGTGTGTTGTTATGACTGGAAGTGGTTTGGTTACAGTATAACCCTGCTGTATGGCTGGGATACTTGGACCCTGTATGTCAAAACAGCTGGAGACATTCCATACACAATCGATCTATTATGGGTATCTGGTGGCAAGACATGGTATCCAAACTGGTTGCTGCAGAGAAGGTACCAGCACTAGCATTGAGACTGAGACAGCTCTGATGGACTGGCCAACATAGGCCAAAGATCTTTTTTGGCGAGCTTCAGCAGGGGCACCGGAAGACAGGCGCTAGAAAAACGACCTTAAACACAACCTCAAGCAATATCCAAACCAGCCAACTCACAGACATCTCCTCCTCCTGATCCTCCTGCCACTCAAAAACCCAGTAGGCAGGAGAGAACAACCGATTCACTGCAGGCAGAGCAAAAAGTCATTCACAGGACCACCAAACACCAACGGAAGCACAAAGTCTGAACTTCAAAAATCTGGATCTTGAGACATTCAAGAACCCACAATAAACCGAAGTGACTGCACAAGTCATCATTGTCGAAACCGACGGACTACCAGAGAGAGATTTTAGTTATGGCTGGGTGTAATTTGGTTATGGCGGGCAGTTTTGTTATGACTAGAAGTAGTTTGGTTATGACAGGCTGTATTTTTGTTATGACTGACTGTAGTTTTGTTATGACTAGAAGTAGTTTGGTTATGACTGGCTGTCGTTTTGTTATGACTGACTGTAGTTTTGTTATGACTATCTGTAGTTTTGTTATGACTAGAAGTAGTTTGGTTATGACTAACTGTAGTTTTGTTATGACTATCTGTAGTTTTGTTATGACTAGAAGTAGTTTGGTTATGACTAACTGTAGTTTTGTTATGACTATCTGTAGTTTTGTTATGACTAGAAGTAGTTGGTTATGACTAACTGTAGTTTTGTTATGACTATCTGTAGTTTTGTTATGACTGACTGTAGTTTTGTTATGACTGACTGTAGTTTTGTTATGACCATCTGTAGTTTTGTTATGACTATCTATAGTTTTGTTATGACTATCTGTAGTTTTGTTATGACTGACTGTAGTTTTGTTATGACTATCTGTAGTTTTGTCATGACTAGAAGTAGTTTGGTTATGACTGGCTGTGTTGTTTTTAAAGCATCTCCCACTCCCACCCTCAACTATGTCATGCAGTAGGTCAATTTTGGGCTCCCGATTGGCTCCCAGCAGCCTAAGGCACTGCATCTCAGTGCTAGAGGTGTCACTACAGACACCCTGGTTTGAATCCAGGCTGTATCACAACTGGCCGTGATTGGGAATCCCATAGGGCGGTGCACAATTGGCCCAGCGTCCTCCGGGTTTGGCAGGTGTAAGACGTCATTGTACATAAGAATTTGTTCTTAACTGACTTGCCTAGTTAAATAAATAAAAAGCTTTTTTTTTTATCTATCTTGCTGTAGAACCTCTCTATTTCTCCATACCATCATTGAACAAAATACGGTTTGTCACCTCGGTAGGGGAAATGTCAAGTGTGTCTCTGTGAATGTCATCAGGTTTAAGAGCCCACAGCTTCACTTGTGTACATCTGAATGTCATATTAGCTTGGTCTTTGTCACCCTCAATACTAAATTGAGGGGCCACTGAGCCACTGTATTGATAAAATAGACATGGAGCGGGGATCAAATGATGCTACATCTCTCCTCATATACACGTAGAGCTTGTTCTCTCTCTGCTCTCTCTGTATGTATTTCTCTCTCTCTCTCTCTCTCTCTCTCTCTCTCTCTCTCTCTCTCTCTCTCTCTCTCCCTCTCTCTTCTCTGTCTATCAGACACACTGCTCAGCCTTGGCAGAGGTCCTGAAACTCCACCCAGCCGAGAGACCGCTAAGGAGAAAATTCCATTTGGAGATTCCCATCCCAGAAGCATACCTCCTCTTCCCTGTCCTTTTTTTAACACCTTTTGTTGCGTTACAAAGTGTGATTGAAGAAGATTTAATAGTATTTTTCTGTCATTGATCAAATGTATGGAAGGAATTTTATTTGTCATCCACTTAAACACAATACCCCATAATGACAAAGTAAAAACATGTTTTTGGAAATATATGCACATTTATTGAAAATGAAATACATGAATATCTCATTCACACAAGTATTCACACCCCTGTCAATACTTTGTAGAAACACCTTTGGCAGCGATTACAGCTGTGAGTATTTCTGGGTAAGTCTCTAAGAGCAATCCATACCTGGATTGTGCCACATTTGCCCATTATTATTTTCAAAATTCTTCAAGCAAAATGGTTTGTGATCATTTTAGACTACCAATTTCAGGTCTTGCCATAGATTTTCAAGTATATTTAAATCAAAACTGTAACTCGGCCAATCAGGAACATTTACTGTTTTCTTGGTACGCAACTCCAGCGTAGATTTGGGCTTGTGTTTAAGGTTATTGTCCTACTAAAAGGTGAATTGATCTCCCAGTGTCTGGTGGAAAGCGAACTGAACCAGGTTTTCCTGTAGGATTTTGCCTGTGCTTAGCTCTATTATGTTTCTTTTTTATCCTGAAAATTACCCAGTCCTTTGACAATTACAAACATACCCATAACATGATGTGTTTGGTTAAAGTAACTTGTTTGATTAAAGTAACTGCCCAGATGTATATGAAATATGACCGATAATTACTTCCAATATAAGTTAAATAGTTTTCCTTCCAAAAAATGGTAATAAAGTATGTTTAAAAAGCAGTTTATCTGTGTTGGAATTGTATACCGGTCTTAAAAAAATGAATGCAAGTAGACCGCTGATTGGCCAACTCATCCTTCTCTTGACCGCTGATTGGCCATCTCAACCTCCTCTAGACCGCTGATTGGCCAGCACATCCTCCTCATGGAGGTGACATGTTCTATGCAGAAATGGTCTGTTTGAGATACAAGTTTGAGCAACAAATATGAGTAGGAAGAGTCAACAACATTATTTGGATATGAGTAAACAGAATATAAACTTTTAAATATGAGATTTTCAATCATATCCACCCATAAGCTTTTAAACTAGAATTCTGCTGTTTTGATGGAAAATGCACTCTTCTTCTGACCTCATCGTTTCCAAAACTGAAGAGAAAATTAAGTTTATAAAATGGGTTGTTTGGATCCTGGATGCTGATTGGTTGATATTGTGGGACAACAACTCCCGCAAAATACCATGACGTGTTAATGTGCTAATTCCACTGTCCTGCAGCCCAGGCAGGAAAATCATCAACTTTATCTCCCTCTGGGAAAAAGCGTCTAAACATTTTTCCATGCCATTATTTTGTTCGCCACAGTTGGGGTTTGTATAAGCCTACCTTTCTCCCTCTACAACCTGTGCAACAATGTATCATTACAAATGTGATCTCTCCCGTGCCAGTAGGCTAGCTAGCCCAAGAATAAATGTGAAACTAATAATTCACCATGGAAACCGGAAACCACTTCACATACTTTTACCAAACCTACACTGTGAATGTTTAAATGATGTATTCAATAAAGACAAGAAAAATACAATAATTTGTGTGTTATTAGTTTAAGCACATTGTGTCTGTCTTGTTGTGACTAAGATGAAGATCAGATCAAATTTTAGGACACATTTATGCAGAAGTTCAGGTAATTCCAAAGGGTTCACATACTTTTTTCTTGCCACTGTACATTTTCTTGCCACTGTAACATCTCTCTGTATTTTGATACTTTGTGCATGGCAATTGATCAGCATTAAAAACTTTGTGGACGGGTCCTCCTGAGTGCCACAGCGGTCAAAGACACTGCATTGCTGTGAAAACTGCATTGCTACAGATGCTGGTTCGATACCCGTGCCGGCTGCCACCGGAAGCGACTCATGGTTTCTCTCCCTCAAAAAACAGAAAAAAATAATTCTAAATAACAAACTGGCTTTATTTTCAAATTAGTGAAAATGTCTCACCCTATGTTCAAGAATGGCCTTTTTCTCGCTCAATCTAGGTTGAATGAAAACAAAATAATCTCCAAAATATCATTTTTTCAATCAAAGTGATAATTATTATTATTATTAATCCAATTAGAATTATATATATAAAGCCCCTTAGATATTCTCACAGATCAGATTTGCACTTAGAAAATGCCCCTTAGATATTAATTTAGAATCCTCCTCCTCTTATGCTCTTAGTACTGTAGCCTACTCCCGACCATCACGTTGTGCAGCGCCATATTTTCGTTCCATCCTCATGGAAACTCTGAGGGTTACGTTTTTCATTTTTATTGGAATAGAAACACCATAATATTAACCTTTCTAGGGCAGGCGTTCCGCTAGCGGCACTCCTCAACAACATTCTGCTGAAAAGGCAGCGAGCGAAATTCATTTTCTTTTTTTGAAATATGTAACTTTCACACATTAACAAGTCCAATACAGCAAATGAAAGATAAACATCTTGTTAATCTACCCATCGTGTCCGGTACAGCGAAAGCACAACATATGATTATGTTAGGTCATAGCCAAGTAAAAAAAACACACAGCCATTTTCCAGCCAAAGACAGGAGTCACAAAAAGCAGAAATATAGATCAAATGAATCACTAACCTTTGATGATCTTCATCAGATGACACTGATATGACATCATGTTACACAATACATGTATGTTTTGTTCGACAATTGTCACACTCTGACCATGATTTGCGTTGTTTCTATGTTTTGTTTGGTCAGGGTGTGATATGAGTGGGCATTCTATGTTGCATGTCTAGTTTGTCTGTTTCTATGTGATTTGGCATGATATCGTTCTCAATCAGTGGCAGGTGTTTGTCGTTGTCTCTGATTGGGAACCATATTTAGGTAGCCTGTTTTGTATTGTGGTTCGTGGGTTATTGTCTATGTGATGTAGCATGTTAGCACTCATTTTCTATAGCGGTCACGTTAGTCTGGTTAGTTTATTTGTTTAGTGTACTTCGTGTTTTTCCGTCTTTTCATTAAATCATGCATTCACACCACGCTGCGCTTTGGTCTCCTCAATACGAAGATCGTGACAACAATGTGCATATTTATATCCACAAATCTCAGTTTATATTGGCGCGTTACGTGCAGTAATGTTTCGATTCCAAAACATCCAGTGATTTTGCAGAAATACTCATAATAAGCATTGATAAAAGATACAACTGTTATTCACAGAATTAAACATAGACTTCTCCTTAATGCAACCGCTGTGTCAGATCTAAAAAAATTTAACGGAAAAAGCATAATCTGAGAACTGCGCTCAAAGCCCAATCCAGCCAGAGAAATATCCGCCATTCTGGAGTCAACAGAAGTTAGAAATAACACCATAAATATTCACTTACCTTTGATGATCTTTATCAGAAGGAGCTCCCAGGAATCCCAGTTCGACAATAAATGACTGATTTGGTCCATAAAGTTCCATAAAGTACATCATTTATGTCCAAATAGCCACTTGTTGTTAGCGTGTTCAGCCCAGTAATCCATCTTCATGAGGCGCAGGCACAGGTCGTAGAAACAAGTCAAACGATGTATGGAATCAATCTTTAGGATGTTTTTACATAAAACATCAATAATGTTCCAACCGGAGAATTCCTATGTCTGAAGAAAAGCAATGGAACGAGAGCTAACTCTGTCGGGAGCGCGCGTCACGAGCCTGAGACACTCTGCCAGACCACTGACTCAAACAGGTCTCCTCCTTTATAGTAGAATCCTCATTAAAATATCTAAAGATGGTTGACATCTAGCGGAATTCGTAGGAAGTGCAACTTTATCCATATCCCACTGTGTATTCGGTAGGCCAAGCTTTGAAAAACTACAAACCTCAGATTTCCCACTTCCTGGTTGGATTTTTGTCAGGTTTTTGCCTGCCATATGAATTATGTTATATTCACAGACATCATTCAAACAGTTTTAGAAACTTCAGAGTGTTTTCTATCCAATTCTAATAATAATATGCATTTATTAGCATCAGAGTAGGAAGCACTTCACTCTGGGCACGCTATTCATCCAAAAGTGAAAATGCTGCCCCCTATCCCAAAAGTGTTCAAATTAATTAAGTAATTGTCTTAAAATCAATCCCATATACTATGTGCTTACAAAAAAAGGTTTCACCTTTTAACACGTACCATCACAAGGGTGTGATCATTCTACAGTGGTCCCTGTAGCATACAATCAACCCGGTGTGATTAGAACGCTTATTTAGGATCCTTATTTAGAACGGACAGTTTCGAATGACGCAACAATCAGCGTTTGAGCAGGCCACACTTTTTTCAGATTTTTTTGTTGTTGCACAAACACAGTCCTTACAAAGTTATGTCCAGAATGTGAGCAGTTTATTTTTGGATGCAATGTTCAGACATTCACAGAAGTATCTACAACATAACACAATCATCCAAACCGGAAAAATGTAGGCTACATTTGTCCTAGCGCTAACTGAGGAAAGATTGATGCAGCACACACAGTCATGTTTGCATAACTCTCGGCTGACAAACTACTTGAAATTACTATTTATAATTAATCACATCACGGGTGAGCTCACCATTGATCGAAATTACTGAGTAGAACACTCTAGAAATCAAAAGTAATCCGACAGATGGGTAGTTTCTGCTCGCTGCCATGCTTTTACATCTCACAGAAAGCAAAGATAATAAGAGAAGACGAGATGAATTTGGTCTGTTTATAGTATGCATGTTGAAGAGGGTGTATTGTCTACCATCGTTCACATCCCACCATTCATTTCCAGAGGTTCTCAAAAATGAGTGAACCCTTACTCACCTCATTTTGTTATAACACCTATGGTCCGACAGACGATTACGTGAAACCCAGAATGCATTGTATGTCAACAAACAGGGCCCCACACATACAGTAGCTAGAACTAGCTTAGCTCATCATAATCAGTACAGCCTTCAAAAAAGTATTTTACACACATAATATGTGCCCATTACAATCTATGCAAGAATCGGAATTCATGATTTGTCCCGGGTAATTGAAAACGTAAATAAAACAGTACATATGTAAATAATTACCACACAAAACATTTTTTGATAGTGATTTATTGATACAAATGGAGCGTGCCGGCAGTCAATCACGTAACCTCTCACTCCCACTCTGAGCCATTCAGTGTTGTTGTTTATGTATGTAGCTAGTGAGCTAAGCTGTACCATTAGCAATGTCTTTCAAAAGAAGACAACTCACAAATGCGGAAATTATGGAGATTTTTTAAAATTCTGACAATGAGTCTGAGTATGGAATCAGTCAGGTATCAGATTCTGACAGTGAGGAGCTGCCCCCAACCTTGTTGCCACTGAGAACCCTGAGGACTACTTGTCCACTGCCGATGTCCCAGGTCCCTTTGAAGATGCTGGTGGTGATGGAGGCAGACCGACAGTGGATGAAGTACAGGAGTTCTGTGTTAGCTGGAAGGCCGTCAGCCATTTCACCCTTCCTGACTCTGCTGTTTGCTTTGATGAGTCCCAGTCTGGAGTGCAACGCCCCTTGCCATTTCCATCTGAGGCAGAGTGCTTCAAGTTGTTTCTGATAGAGGAGCTGGTGGGAGACATAGTAGAGGAGACCAATTGCTATGCCTTGGAGTACAGAGAAGAGAGAGCCAGGAGTTAGGGGGAAACTCTCTAAATGGGTGACAGCCACAAGTAGTGAAATGTATACATTCCTGGTGACAGTCCTTCTCATGGGGATGGTAAGGAATAACTCCCTAAGAGAATACTGGAGCACAGGTCCTATTTTTACATCTCCCTTCTTTGCCACCCTCTTTTCCCAAGACCACTTCCTAGTTCTGCTGCAATGCCTGCTCTTTCGTACCGTCCCTAGGAGGGGTGCGTCAATTGAGTGGGTTGAGTCACTGATGTGATCTTCCTGTCTGGGTTGGCACCCCCCTTGGGTTGTGCCGTGGCGGAGATTTTTGTGGGCTATACTCGGCCTTGTCTCAGGATGGAAAGTTGGTGGTTGAAGATATCCCTCTAGTGGTGTGGGGGCTGTGCTTTGGCAAAGTGGGTGGGGTTATATCCTTCCTGTTTGGCCCTGTCCGGGGGTGTCATCGGATGGGGCCACAGTGTCTCCTGACCCCTCCTGTCTCAGCCTCCAGTATTTATGCTGCAGTAGTTTATGTGTCGTGGGGCTAGGGTCAGTTTGTTATTTCTGGAGTACTTCTCCTGTGCTATCCGGTGTCCTGTGTGAATTTAAGTATGCTCTCTCTAATTCTCTCTTTCTCTCTTTCTTTCTCTCTCTCGGAGGACCTGGGCCCTAGGACCATGCCTCAGGACTACCGAACATGATGACTCCTTGCTGTCCCCAGTTCACCTCCAGTTTAAACTGTTCTGCCTGTGATTATTATTATTTGACCATGCTGGTCATTTATGAACATTTGAACATCTTGGCCATGTTCTGTTATAATCTCCACTCGGCACAGCCAGAAGAGGACTGGCCACCCCACATAGCCTGGTTCCTCTCTAGGTTTTGTCCTAGGTTTTGTCCTTTCTAGGGAGTTTTTCCTAGCCACCGTGCTTCTACACCTGCATTGCTTGCTGTTTGGGGTTTTAGGCTGGGTTTCTGTACAGCACTTTGAGATATCAGCTGATGTGCGAAGGGCTGTATAAATTAATTTGATTTAATTTGATTTTGATTTGATTTGATTTCGTCAACAGTGCTACTGCCATCCTAAATGACCCGTTATGCAAAATAAGAAATGTTCTTACCAGCCTGACATCAGCATTTGGTCGGGTCTTTGTGCCATATAAGATCATTGCCTTTTATTGAGTACCTGATGTTAGGGAAAGGTAGGCTGGTGTTCTGGCAATATATTCCCTCCAAAAGGCACAGGTTTGGGGTCAAGTTCTTTGTCATGTGCGACATGAAGACACGATTTGTCCAGGACATTATAGTTTACACGGGGTCCACCACTGACATCCAACATTATGAGGGGGTTGGGCTGTCCGGGTCCGTGGTGATGACCATGCTGGCTCCTCATCTCAACAAGAGACACACTTTGTATGTGGAAAATTGTTACAGCAGTCCCACACTCTTCCAGCATCTGCTCTCCAACAGCACAGGGGCCTGTGGCACAGTCAGGTCGAACAGGAAGGGGATGCCGGCATTCGGATGCAGGATGATGCAGAGAGGGGAGGTGGAGTTCAAGGAGAACGGTCAACAGCTGGCAGTAAAGTGGCATGACAAACGAGACGTCCATGTCCTCTCCACTGTCCAGACAGCAACCATGTCGGCCACAGGGAAGGTGGACCACCTGAGGTGAGAGAGAAAAATCAAGCCAGACTGTGTGCTTGACTATAACCTCAAAATGGGGGCCGTGGATGAGGCGGACAAGATAAACAGCTTTGTGGAATGCACTCAGAAAACAACCAAATGGTATAAGAAGATATTTTCCATCTGATCAACACTGCTACCCTTAATGGCCACATAGTTCACCGCCAACTAACAGGTGAGAAGATTACTAAACATGGTATTTTTTGTAATTAAACATACAGTTCATACACAAATAGAAACATTTAATGTATTAAGGCACTTACTTTCATAGAAACGCAGTCAGGATTTGAACCAGGGTGTCTGTAGTGACACCTCTGGCACTGAGAGTCTGTGCCTTAGACCGCTGCGCCACTTTGGACTCATAAGGCCAGGGTAGCTTCAAAATACAAGACAAACTAATACTTCTCTGATGCAATTAGCACTGTTTTACAGCGCTAATAGAAAAATGTAGCTAGCTACATAAACACGATTGAATATAACACCATAAACCTTATGAATTGAGTAACGTTACCTCGCGTGTCCTCAGTTAGAAGGAATATACACAAATATACTATGCTCCATACATAGTGAGCTAGAGTAGAAACAACATAACACGACATACAGAAACTATTATAACATAATAGGGCACTTACTTTGATAGAAACGCACACATTTCCAAAGTTATTATTGGTAACGAAGACAACAATGACAGACAACAATGCGGGCAACAGACGGAAAATGTGAACACGTGTGTGCAGATCCTGTTCTGATGGGAGATGTGCAAATGTCTGCAGGCTTGAACTGCGCAAACAATTGCGAAGTGCTTGGGGAATTTTGTCTGGGTCAGAAATGTCAAAAAAAATGTGTTGTCCGCAAAAGTAAAAATGACAACTTTTATGTGAATGAACGAGGAGGCGGAACACACCTCAATTAAAACTGTTCTTAGAAAATAAAAACTTGTTAGAAAATCTTTTGAAATTGACAAGTTGAAAACAGCCTATAAATGAAAACAGGCTAAGTGCCTTGGTTTGAGGGCAGCGCGGATTAAATGTACTGTAAGGTATCAATCACATTCTGGAATGAAGAACGTTCTAACACCACGTGCATAAAAAAACTCACGCTGTGGCGACCGTTAGAGACATTTGGAACTCACACATGAAAAGGTTAAATTCTCTAGTAATGCCAATATTGAAGACTATAAAATGCTTCTCAAAGATGCCCTCTGGTGGTCAAACTAGCACTAACTAGTATTAATGGTAAAAATGGCTGACTTTTAAATAACGTACCATAGAATTCTGCAGCAGCCCGCAAGGTGTGCTGCAGCATGATGCAACTTTTAAAGGAGGAACCATTGTAGCTTGCTTCGTCCCGCAACGAGCCATTGTTTACAGACGGCTCATTGTGGGTACGAAGCAATGTTAAGCCAGCTAGTTGAGCTGGCCAGTTGCATTCTGCTGTTACTGTTGATTCCGGATGTGCTAAGACATGCATGACATGATGATAACTCTCTTATGTTTGCCAGTTGGTCATTGTAGTGGAACTTTTAGTGTCCTCTCTGTCTCTGCAAAAGTGTGACTACATGCAGCGTATTGTTTCTTGTTATTGCCTTAGGATGTTCTGTGACTGCTCTCAGGAAGCAGACTGATAGAAGAACAGAAAGAAGGGAACATTTTGTTACTTTGGCTCATTGCCTAGAAACTTTGTGTGCAGGGTCATGATGAGCCAATTGCACCCTGAGAGCAGAGACACCTCGTTTGTGCACAAGTATAAAGAGTACTGAGGGGAGAGCAAACCGTCAGAGCTTCTGACAGACTTAAGACTTGAGTATTGTGTTTGTTGCAACCTCTCCAGCTGTGACAATACAGTTCTGTTCATTTAGCGTTGACTTGGAGTCCTTAGTGGTAATTTCCGTGACAATTTGGCGTCAAAAAACAGGATGATTGATTCGACATGTGGAGCTCGGCAGTGATGGTCTGTTAGGGAACACCGGTGGCGCATTCCATTTGAAGGCGTGCAAGTGAAATAACCAGACCTCATCCCAGACCTCCACTGTGGGCTGCACGGGAGGAAAAACATCATCTACGAAACCTGGAAGGAGTCACAACTGAATTTCAGTAAGTCAAGTTAAATGAATTTTGAACAATAAGAACTGTTTGAGAAGCTCAGAAAAGGATCCAGTGTCCCAAGAGGGGACTATGCGGGGATAGAGAGGACCCATCGGCAACGTTGTCTGTAGATATTCAGGGAATGCTTATGTAGTTCTGGGAACTATGTGGAAGTTATGTGAACTCCATTTAGGATTTAGAGAATAGTAAGTGATTGAGTGGAATGATTTTTGTATGATTGACTAATTTACTGAAAAGGGGAAATTAGTTCCCAGAATGATTGAGGTATGTGTGGGATAATTGTTAGAGTAAAATAAATTGATAAGGTCTAATTAAAAGTAATAATGGGAAAAGGAGATATGAAGACCCAGATTTGGCACCAAAGGGACCCAGTAAATTGATGGCAAAGAAATTTGGTAAGGAGGTACTGTGCCAGACAAAAGTTTGGACAGCATGGACTAACCCTGCAAAATATGCTGTGAAGTTTGAAGAAGAGGTGAGAGCAATCATTGCCATGTATGACCACACCACCCGTGAAATTGAGGAAATACTCTGTTGGAGTTTGAACTTTTAAGTCTTTATTGAAGACTCATCTCTTCAGTAGGTCCTATGATTGAGTGTAGTCTGGCCCAGAAGTGTGAAGGTGAACGGAAAGGCACTGGAGCAACAAACCGCCCTTGCTGTCTCTGCCTGGCCGGTTCCCCTCTCTTCACTGGGATTCTCTGCCTCTAACCCTATTACAGGGGCTGAGTCACTGGCTTACTGGTGCTTTTCCATGCCGTCCCTAGGATGGGTGTGTCACTTGAGTGGGTTGAGTCACTGACGTGATCTTCCTGTCTGGATTGACGCCCCACCCTTGGGTTGTGCCGTGGCGGAGATCTTTGTGGGCTATACTTGGCTTTGTCTCAGGATGGTAAGTTGATTGTTGACAATATCCCTCTAGTCATGTGGGGGCTGTGCTTTGACAAAGTGCGTGGGGTTATATCCTGCCTGTTTGGCCTTGTCCGGGGGTATCGTCGGACGGGGCCACAGTGTCTCCCGACCCCTCCTGTCTCAGGCTCCAGTATCTATGCTGCAGTAGTTGATGTGCCGGGGGGCTGGGTTCAGTTTGTTATATTTGGAGTATTTCTCCTGTCTTATCCGGTATCCTGTGTGAATTTAAGTATGCTCTCTCTAATTCTTTATTTATTTCTCTCTCTCGGAGGACCTGAGCCCTAGGACCATGCCTCAGGACTACCTGGCCTGATGACTCCTTGCTGTCCCCAGTTCACCTGGCCGTGCTGCTGCTCCAGTTTCAACTGTTCTGCCTGCGGCTATGGAACCCTGACCTGTTCACCGGACGTGCTACCTGTCCCAGACCTGCTGTTTTCAACTCTCTAGAGACAGCAGGAGCGGTAGAGATACTCTCAATGATTGGCTATGAAATGGCAACTGACATTTACTCCTGAGGTGCTGACCTGTTGCATCCTCGACAACCACTGTGATTACTATTATTTGACCATGCTGGTCATCTATGAACATTTGAACATCTTGGCCATGTTCTGTTATAATCTCCACCCGGCACAGCCAGAAGAGGAATGGCCACCCCTCATAGCCTGGTTCCTTCCTAGGTTCTGGATTTTCTAGGGAGTTTTTCCTAGCCACCGTGCTTCTGCACCTGCGTTGCTTGCTGTTTGGGGTTTTAGGCTGGGTTTCTGTACAGCACTTTGAGATATCAGCTGATGTAAGAAGGGCTTTATAAATCAATTTGATTTGAAGTTCAAGTGGAATCAGTGTAAGGGAGGTTGGAACAGTGATGCCAACCGTGCTGAACAACTCACTGCTGTGTTTGATAATGTAAAGACAACATACTCAAATCACACAGACTGGAAGAAAATACATTCCACCATGACGAAGGACGATGAGAGTTTTGAGGACTATCAGGAACGAATGGAGAAAATCTTCCTCCAGCACTCTGGTCTGACCAATGACCAAGAATCATACAGTGCCTTGCAAAAGTATTCATCCCCTTGGCTTTTTTCCTAGTTTGTTGTTTTACAACCTGTAATATTTTTATTTGGATTTCATGTAATGGAAATACAAAAATGAATCCAAATTGGTGAAGTGAAATTTTTAAAATTACTTGTTTAAAAATATGTATTTAAAAAAAAAACGGAAAAGTGGTGCATGCATACGTCTTCACTCCCTTCGCTATGAAGCTCCTAAATAAGATCTGGTGCAACCAATTACCTTCAGAAGTCACATAGTTAGATTGCACACAGGTGGACTTTATTTAACTAAGTGTCATATGATCTGTCACATAATCTCAGTATATTTACACCAGTTCTGAAAGGCCCCAGAGTCTGCAACACCACTAAGCAAAGGGCACCACCAAGCAAGCGGCACCGTGAAGACCAAGGAGCTCTCCAAACAGGTCAGAGACAAAGTTGTGGAGAAGTACAGATCAGGGTTGGGTTACAAACCTGCCAAGAGAGGGCCGACCACCAAAACTCACAGACCAGGCAAGGAGGTCATTAATCAGAGAGGCAACAAACAGACCAAATATAACCCTGAAGGAGCTGCAAAGCTCCACAGGTGAGATTGGAGTATCTGTCCATAGGACCACTTTAAGTCGCACACTCCACAGAGCTGGGCTTTACGGAAGAGCGGACAGAAAAAAGCTATTTCATTAAAAAAATAAGCAAACACGTTTGGTGTTCACCAAAAGGCATGTGGGAGACTCCCCAAACATATGGAAGAAGGTACTCTGGTCAGATGAGACTAAAATGTTGCTTTTGCATGTCTGGCCCAAACCCAACACCTCTGTGCTGTGGGGATGTTTTTCATCGGCAGGGACTGGGAAACTGTTAAGAATTGAAGGAATGATGGATGGCGCTAAATACAGGGAAATTCTTGAGGGAAACCCTTTTCAGTCTTCCAGAGATTTGAGACTGGTACAGAGGTTCACCTTCCTGCAGGACATTGACCCTAAGCATACTGCTAAAGAAACACAAGTGGTTTAATGGGAAACATTTAAATGTATTGGAATGGCCTAGTCAAAGCCCAGACTTCAATCCAATTGAGAATCTGTGGTATGACTTAAAGATTGTTGTACACCAGCAGAACCCATCTAACTTGAAGGAGCTGGAGCAGTTTTGCCTTGAAGAATGGGCAAAAATGGCAAGATGTGCCAAGCTTATAGCGACATGCCCCAAGAGACTTGCAGCTGTAATTGCTGCAAAAGGTGGCTCTAAAAGTATTGACTTTTGATGTGGGTGAATAGTTATGCAAGCTCAAGTTTTCAGTTTATTTCTTGTTTGTTTCACAATTTGTATTTTATTTTACATCTTCAAGGTGGTAGACATGTTGTGTCAATCAAATGATACAAACCCCCTAAAACTTCATTTTAATTCCAGGTTGTAAGGCAACAAAATAGGAAAAATGCTAAGTGTGTGAATACTTTCGCAAGCCACTGTATGACAGCCTGCTGTGGCATTCTGTGGTTTCTGGCCTGCGACAAGACCTGAAGACATCTGTGACAAGTACATGCATTGGGTGTTGGGTAGGAGAAAAATACCCTTGCTGATGTCAAATCTCGCATCACCCATGCAGAAAAACAGATTAGGTAGAAGAACTCCAAGACTGGTGCTAAACCTGCACAGTTGATGCTTTTCGATAGAGGAGGAAGAAGAGTATACCATGGAGGTCAAGGACACGGCCTTAGAGGAGGAAGGGGAAGAGGCAGAGGGCGAGGAGCTCAAGGCATCTCTGGAGGGAGAGACTGGAACTGCTACAACTGTAGCAAGCCGGGACATTTCGTAAGGGACTGTGCTGGTGATGGACATGACCAGGGGGAATGGCCAGGCCCACCTGAAGATGTAAGGGTTGGAAAGCCCTTTGGTGGGCAAAGAACATAGGATGAGGTGTAAAATAGAAGAAGACTCAGATGATGAAGAACCACAAGGAGCATGCCAGATGCTGAAATTTACCACCTTTTTGATTGAAACTCCTCTGATAGAAATTGAAATACTCGGCCAGAAGATTTGATTCCTAGTAGACACCGGGGCTGCTATCTTGGTGTTGAAACAATCTGGCCTGAAAGTAATCCCCTCAACAATAAAACATACTCCACACTGTTGGAGCATCAGGAATTCCCTCTGAAGAATGCCTCACTTACCCCCTACATGTTAAATGGAAAGATACACCCGTGCGTGTCCCAGGGTTATTATGCCTGGCATTTGAACAATCCTGAGGTGGAAGGTGAACTGCGAGAGAGATCACTTACCTCCCCACACCACTGTGCATGGGAGGTCCCGGAACATCTTCACTGCACAGCAGTTCTCCCCTCGTGTGAAGAAGACCCTGAATATCAACAAAGATGGACAAAGCAGAAATGCAGAGTGGAATGCAGAGTGGAAGTGACAATTTGATGGAATATACTACGGTGAGGAATTTACAGCGGCCCGGAGGTCTGCTGTCTGATGCACAGATTACACTGTATGAAGTGACAGGTAATGTCTCCCACTGTAGTATGTAAAAATAAAAAATAAAAATAAATAAATCGAGAATGAAGAGATGTTGGCCCTTGGGTGAAGACTGTGATGACAGCCACTGATTGGGTAGTCTGGGAAGGTGATGGGAAGTGGTCACCATCAACAGCAACCTTTTCCTCCCCTTTTCTGGGCTACCACTTGAGCGATACCAAAGAAATAACCTATTCCTGCCGAGAGTATGATGGTCGTGGCCCAAGATAACTCCCACATACCATGGCTGGATGAAGTGGGAGAACAGCTCTGGGCTGTCTCCAAGACCGATATTGGGAAGATGAGAAGTACCAACCCGATGAAAGTTGTTCCGAAGAATAATCACAGGCCAAATAAAGCTCAGTACCCTCTTAGCTTTATTAAAGACGATCAGAAAGAATGTTGGTACTTATTTATTTTGATCCAAAGCCACGAATGAGTGAGTCAATCAGCTTAATGCTGACAAATATAGCTTTGTGCTGCAATGTTTTGACCAAGTTCATCTGCTCATGTTGTGTGTGTATGTGTTCAATTATTTGTGACATTGTGGTTACAACGAAGAATGTAAACAAAATAAATCAAATAAATCCTATTCATATTCATTAATCAGGTGCGAGTTGCAAGCTTGCAAGCATTCCTTTTTTTATACATTTTTGTTGTTGTTGTTGACATTACAAAACATACACATACAATCAACAGCTACATCACACCTGCCCAGACCCACCTGCTCACACCCCCATCTCCAGCACTCACATCACTCTCAGCCACATGGCCTCAAACTGCAACACTTTATTTCTCTCCCACAAACTTTCAACGTTTGGATAATAAAGCATTTAAAGGCTGACATTGGTTGATTTTCAGTTTTTAAATAGATGATTTTTCAAGATGATTGATGAGAAAAGTCTTGTCCAGACCATAGGGTATCTCACTGCACTCTTATATGCCATGCCTTGAAATATGCAGACAGTTATTTTCCGTTGTAATACTTCTGTCAGCCAACTTTCTAACTCCGCCCATACCCTTTAGACTTTATAACATTCCCAGATGGCATGGATTATTATAGACTGATTAAAAATGAACCTGATAATCGAATTTACTTTAGGCCTAGGACCTATGGGTTTAACCTTCTGAATGAATAATTATGTTGACGAAAGAAGCCCCCTCTTAATGAGTTCCGAGAGCCTATCCGTTACCCAACAAAATAACATCAATTTATTTAGCCTAATTGTTTTTTGACTACATACAGTAGGCTATAATTTCTCTTTTCCTGCATTAATTAATTTGTCTCCATGTCTAGTCAACATTTGGCTAAAAAGAACCCATTCCATGAATTCAGAACAAAATATTTTTATGTTCACAATACAGTGCGGCACATTGATAACTCAGATCGCTTTAAAGAGCCTAATAGACAACAAATAAATAGACAACAAATAATTATACTAAAACAAAAACTTCAAAAGCAGTCCTTTCATCTCTGGATTTGTTCAAATGGATGCAGGAAACGGATGTCATCCACTGGGCCTGGTCGCAGGCTCACAGCTGTCTTCTCTCTGAAACCACAAATCCATCTGTAGGTGACGCTTTATAGTTTGGAACCACACAATTACCAGGTGGATAGAAGGCCTCTTGAAGTGATTGAGGAAATCAAACAAGACTGACAAGTATTTTTTCACAATAGCTGGCCTGTGTGTTATCTGCAGTTTTGAGCTGTACTGTCCCACTCCGTGGTGGATAACACCCACTCTTCGCTGTAAGGCACAAGTATGCTATTTTTTGAAAATCGTCAGTCCACATGTCAAGTGTAATAGCGCCATTGTATTTACCCAAGTTCTCTCTCAACTCCGCGACCACCTGATTTTGTTTGCCTGATGCAGGAGAGAGACTCTCGGACTGAAACATTAAGACCTCCGTTAATTTACAAAAATATAGTCTAATAGCTTGTCTAGATGTGAAAAATCCCCCAATTTGTGCCACAGTTTAGACTATGGATAAATGCTGCAGTCAGTCAGAGTTGAGTCCTATTGTAAAGTGTAGCCTAATTGGCCAAAAAAGGGCAAACTTGCAATGTGTTCGAGGCTTAAGTCCTCTAAAGTATTTTTTTAACTCAATATCACAGACCTGATTTGCCCTAAAAAAATGCATCAACCCATACAAATATATGAATTTCTAATCCATTATAATCCACAAAATAACTAAAAAACGAAATGAGCTATAGCAAGAGGAGAGAGACTAAAGACAATCAGAAAGAATGTGTCTTTAACCCTGCATTAAAATATCTTATTTTTAATGAAAGCCAGGAATGAGTGAGTCCCATGCTTCTGTTCCTGCTTCTGTTGCCTATTTGAGTGTTTGTTTAATATCCTACTGGTTCTGTGATCACCAAGCCTCACCCAACCGCAAAATGTCGGATAAAGCAATTTGACAAATCCGGCTGTTTTTAAACTTCACTATGCTGTATTAAAGGCTTTACAATTGTTTTCATCAGAACAGACTCTCTGGTATTACTTATAATTTATGTAATGTTGTTTCACTGTTCCGAAGGGGCAGAAAAATAACATTGTAATCTAACAGCACCTGTTTGTCATGCAACAGTATCTCTTGCACTTTTGACAATGATTTAAATTAGGCCTAATTCACATGATATGCCTAAAATACTTATATCCACTAGGCTAATAAATAATCACATTTTTCCTTTCGATTATTTCACTGACCTATATATCATGTTATTTCATGTTATCCGTTTCGAGCACATGCAGAAGCGATTTGGAGTTGTTGAACAGAAGTGACAAAATGTATTACAATTGAATATGAATGAACTGAATGATGAGGATGAAGAAGAAGAGCGATTGAATTTAGAACAATGGTGTAAGAATTGCTCTTCCTCTGTCTTGCGTGCACACACAAAAAAATACCACTTTTTTTGTTTCTACTTTGTCAGAAGAAGGTGTAACTGGACTGTGAAGCCCATTACTAAAACTGTTGTTACACTGTAAGTTTTTTTTCTATAAGATAAACTAAAATGTTCTGTTATATTCAATTATGTTCTTAAAATATACAGGCATGAGTTGACTGAATATAAGGATGTCTGCTAAATGAACAAGTTGATGGCGTAGCCATAAAGCCTCGGCTACTAAGCACAGATAAATATTACTAAGACTTAAGCTAAGTGTTTTATTTATTACATTTACGTGTGGAATGTTACAGAATAGATAGATGGATAAATAGAGAGTCAGGCAGGGAATGGAGTGAAAGTGCACTGTACTGTAAGTACGCAACAACGCTGTGGTATCTCTTGCACTTTTGTGCCAGGTGTAAATGGTTTAGCAGCCTTTCCAATAAATTGGAATACAAAAGAAGCCATCTACCCTTGATGGGCTTACATGTATTCATGGGTGTTTGCGAGGCATGTTACTTCACCCATCTCTATGCATAGCCCACCACATGTTTTCTAACCACATCTGAATGGATCCATAATGAATTACTATAGGTATAAATATCACGGAAATATTGGAATAAAGTAGGCTAATGCAACTGAAGGCAACACATTGTTGCTTACTGAAACACCCAAAGTCATCCAATTTGTTATAATAGGATTTGAAGCAATAACCAACCTGCGTGTGGTCAACTATTTCAGCATCATTACGTGCTGCTTTGAGACAAGCATGGGGATTGGTCTTGATAAGTCAATCAGATTTTTATTTTCACTGAATCTCCATTTGGATATTGGCCAGCCTACAATTAGGCTGTGGAAATGTTAGGATTATTTTGCTCTTCACTCACAGTCGCTTAGTAGCCTAGGCCTACTCCCGACCGGTCACGTTGTACAGTGCCATATTTTCCTAACGGAAACCCTAAGGTCTACATAGGCTACAGTGAAATGCATTTAAATAAGATATATTTCGAACCATATAAACAGCTCAACAAATACAATCATTGTTTACAAACAAACCCATTCTGATCCTGACAGGACAGTCATGATAATGTCATCACACAGCTTACAAGTCATCCATGTCATTAATCAATCTCATATAGTCTGTTCTAACCCAAAAATATTTTAAAGTCTCTTTTACAGATAATATTGAAAACAGTCAAAAACATTTGTGAATTCAATCGCTTTAGCCAACATGTTGAGTGTTTTTTCAGTGTTTACTTACTCAAGGCTTCCTTTGTTATTTCATTTTATAACTGAAATGCTTGACTGTATTTAATGACATGGATGACTTGTAAGCTGTGTGATGACATTATCATGACTGTCCTGTGAGGATCAGAATGGGTCAGGGCAGCTTGGCAATGGATGACAGTAGCCAGACCTCTCCCACTCACAGAAAAGGGGAGGAGGGATCTGGTGGGAGGTTGACAGCTCACACTCTGTCGTAATTAAAGAAGAGGAAATCCAGAATACATCCCTCTCCAAAATCCACACAGGAATGTTTCTTTGTCAACACAGACAGTCTTCCAGACAGTTTCTAAAGCAAATACTGGAATAATATTTCTAACATAAGAACGTGGGGAATGGTCAGAGATGATCTATAGAAAAGGAATGTCATATTGGTTTTTATTTTGTGATGTCATTAAACAGGTTAAAATACTGTAACCTGAAAAGCATATGCACTATATGAAATACATTAACTTACATTAACTTTGTACATTTATGAACAATTATGAAAGTATTTTCGTTAAAATAGGAATTGGATTTGCTGTAAGAGTTTGAGGAGGCTGGTTCTGACAGAGATCCATAGCAAATGAAAGGATGGACACGTAAATATATTCATGATTTCTTACTCCAAGTGGGCGGTGGTTTGTGTACAATGTATATGATTACTGTGAGAGTAGTTTCTAAAATGTGTCAACGATAAGTATCTATTTTTCTCTCTCCATGTTGTTGTGTAACAAGCCACCATATGTTGTGTCAGTCCGCTAGGGACCTTTTCTCACGTATGTGTGTATGTTTATTCTGTGTTATTATTTTTTAGCTAGTAAATAATAATTAAACCAATTTGTGGAGTACTGAATCATAAGTAAGGCTGGGGTTTTTGCAGATCCAAGAAGGTTACAACTGTTCAGAATGATGATACTATAAGAGGTTATGATTTAATACTTTGACTGTTTAATGGATGTCATAGGTAAAGACCTTTTAGAGTTTAATTCGGGAGATTGTAACTCTTTTAATTAACAACCGCTCTCATGGTAACCCAAATTCTTAATGAGTTAACCTTTTGCGTGTAGAGGGCAGTATTTTTGTTTTTGGCTAAAAAACGTACCCATTTGAAACGGCCTATTTCTCAGCCCCAGAAACTAGAATATGCATATAATTGTCATATTAGGATAGAAAACACTCTGAAGTTTCCAAAACTGTAAAAATATTGTATCTGAGAACAGAACTCATATTGCAGGCGAAAACCTGAGGAAAATCCAATCAGGAAGTGCCTCTTATTTTGAAACCTCTCTGTTCCTATGCATGCCTATCCTCCATTTAAAGGGATATCAACCTTTTTCTATGGCTTCCCTAAGGTGTCAACAGTCTTTAGACATAGTTTCAGGCTTTTATTTTGAAAAATGAGCGTGAAAGATTGCATTGCGTAAGTGGATAGATGGGGGCTCTCAGAGTGAGTTTTGCGCTACATAGTAAAGCGGCCATTGTTTCTCCCAGTGTTTTTGAAAGACCTACACACCCGTTTGATATATTATTGAATATATATTTTAAAAACAACCTGAGGATTGATTATAAAAAAACGTTTGACATGTTTCTGTGGACATTATGGATATTATTTGGAATATACGTCTGCGTTGTCGTGACCGCACTTTCCTGTGGATTTCTGAACATAACGCGACAAACAAACAGCGGTATTTTGGGTATAAAATAATCTTTATGGAACAAAAGGAATATTTGTTGTGTAACTGGGAGTCTTGTGCGTGAAAACATCCAAAGATCATCAAAGGTAAACGATTAATTTGATTGCTTTTCTGATTTTCGTGGCCTAGCTACTTAATGCTTAGTGTACATAATGTTATGATATGCTATCGATAAACTTACACAAACGCTTGGATTGCTTTCGCTGTAAATCATAATTTCAAAATCTGAGACGACAGATGGATTAACAAAAGGCTAAGCTGTGTTTTGCAATATTGCACTTGTGATTTCATGAATATGAATATTTTTTAGTAATATTATTTGACTGTTGCCCTATGCTATTCAGCGGTTGCTGACGAAAATGATCCCGCTAACGGGATGGGTAGCGTCAAGAAGTTAATTGTTACATGATTAATTTAATTGGGTAACAATTAAACATAGTTAGTTGATTCAATAAACGACAGTCATCAGATGAATGAAAGTTAAGTCACGAGAACATGCACAAATTAATTAGTGATTGATTGATATACTGTATATTTAAGAAGGCCTTTATGCCAATAAGTAAGTGACGTTAAAACAGCTACAGTAAACAGGACTCTAAGGCCTACAGCCCCATGTCAATTTAACCTCTCTAGCGGGTGTGGAACGCTACCGCGCCAAATTCAAAAACAGAAATACTCAACATAAAAATTCATGAAACATACAAGTGTTATACATCGGTTTAAAGATTAACGTCTTGTTAATCTAACCACCGTGTCAGATTTCAAAAAGACTTTACGGCGAACCCAAACCATGTGATTATCTGAGAACAGCGCCCAGCAGACAAATCATTACAAACATTAACCAGCCAAGTAGACGAGTAACAAAAGTCAGAAATAGCAATAAAATGAATCACTTACCTTTGATGATCTTCATATGGTTACACTCAAACTCCCAGTTACCCAATAAATGTTTGTTTTGTTCGATCAAGTCCCTCTTTATATCCTAAAACCTCCGTTTTGTTAACGCGTTTTGTTCAGTAATCCACTGTCTCAAACAACATCCGGTGAAATTGCAGAGCGTGAAACTCAACAAAACAGAAATTCTCATAATAAACATACATAAAAGATACAAATGTTATACACCAGCTTAAAGATAAACTTCTTGTTAATCAACTGCTGTGTCAGATTTCAAAAAGGCTTTACGGCGAAAGCAAACAATGCGATAATCTAACAACAGCGCCCAGCAGACAAATCATTACAAACAGTTAGCAGCCAAGAAGAGGAGTAACAAAAGTCAGAAATAACGATAAAATGTATCACTTACCTTTGATTATCTTCATAAGGTTGCACTCTGAAGACTCCATGTTACACAATAAATGTTTGTTTTGTTCGATAATGTCCCTCTTTATGTCTTAAAACCTGGTGCGTTTTGTTCAGTAATCCATTGGAACAAAGCGCGGTCACAACAGACAGATGACAAAATCAAAAAAGTACCATAAAAGGTAATAGAAACATGTCAAACGATGTTTATAATCAATCCTCAGGTTGTTTTTTGTCATAAATAATCGATCATATTTCAACTTCCTTAATAGAAAAAGAGAAACAAGAAAGGCGCGCTCCCAGTCACGCGCTGGACTCATGTCTGGAAATTTCCACTGTCCTCTCATTGAAAGTGCTGTTTCTCCCTCATTTTTAGAGTAAAAGCTTGAAACCATACCTAAAGACTGGCCACATGTAGTGGAAGCAATAGAGATCGTGAACTAGGTCATACGTCTTTGTATGGTGGATAGGCTTTCAATGGAAAACCAGGCATTTCAAAATAATAGCACTTCCTGGATGGATTTTCCTCAGGTCTTCGCCTGCCATATCAGTTCTGCTATACTCACAGACATTATTTTAAGAGTTTTGGAAACTTTAGAGTGTTTTCTATCCAAATCTATCATTATATGCATATCCTAGCTTCTGGGCCTGAGTAGCAGGCAGTTTACTTTGGGCACGCTTTTCATCCAAAATTCTGAATGCTGCTCCCTACCCTAGTGAGGTTAAAACCTTGAACCGACCTGTCCCTGACTTTTCCTAAATATTTGTATTTTACATTCTAGCAGTAGGCCTACATTGATACAAATGTCATAAAAGACTAAAACTTTATATTTTGATAATTTCATCCTCAACGCACCATATGCATATTAACAGTAAAAGAGCCGGGACTCGATGAGTAGCTTACCAATAGCCGCCAGTCTAATAAATCAATTTAATATACACAATCACAAAGAAATCTATTCATATTATGTTTAGGGAGGTCACAACATAAACATGGTACGAAGCCAATTTATTTCAATTGAACAGAATAGCATGTTTTAACATCTGTGCTATAGTAGCTGAGGCTATGGCTGCGCCATGTCAATGAAATGAACTTGTTAATTTAGCAGACATGCTTACATTCCCTAGCCCTTTACAATATGAATATTTTGATTTTTTTATAAATTCTTATTTTCAATGATGGCCTAGGAACAGTGGGTTAACTGCCTTGTTCAGGGGCAGAACGACAGATTTGTACCTTGTTAGTTCGGGGATTTGAACTTGCAACTTTTCGGTTACTAGTCAAACACTGTAACCACTAGGTTACGCTGCCGCCCCATATTCCAATATAATGGAATATAAAATAATAAAATATAAAGGATATTTTCCCCAAATCAGTATTTGCTGATCATCATCAGTAGGTATGGAGCTGTGGTTATTCTAGGAACATTTTACATTTTGAAAGAAAGATCATCTGTAAAACGTTTTGTGTTGTTTGGCAAAACTAGGTTCAGTAAAAACCTTGAAATAGGCTCTTTCGGGTAGCATATAGCAATCAAAATGTCTGGTCTGCATGGACCTGGGATTATTTGGAAAATTAAGCAAACACCAACAAGCTTTATAAAGACGCCCTCAAAGATGCCCTATGGGGGTCGAACTAGTATTAATGGCAACAATGACAGTAAAATACTATGATGTCATGCAGTCCAACTGGCATTATGGCATTACCATTCCACAGCATCCAGCAAGCTGTGCAGCGGTATGATGCAACTTTTAAAAGTTGTACTGTACTTTGTACACTGTACTTTGAGCTTATTGCTTGAACTTGGGGTTCACTTAATGTAATTGTTGTTATGCAAGGTTTGAATGTCTTGTCTATTTTAGTCTGCTTTCCTATTTTACAGCTTTAATTGTCTGGAGACTGGTGTTGTTGTGGCCAAGGAGTTTTCACTCATATGGAGCCAGGTTTCAGCTGCTGTGCAATGCTGACGTCCTTCCTCCCAGAGATGTGAAAGCATCCTCCGGACTGGACATAACCAGGCAAACATATTTTTGAGAAGATCATGACTTTTGCAATGAAAAGGCCATGGACATTACATGTCCTGCTCTAAAGGGTAGGACAGAAATATATTCTCATGCCAGATTCCTTTGTTCATTTCATGAACTAACGTGAACCAAAGTTAATCAAAGGATCTTATGATATAGGCCTAGGTCTAGATATTGTTTTTACATAAGCTTTATGTATTTGTGTGTTTGAAGTTTTTCCATATTGTAGGCTACTACCTTTGGCACTTTAAGATCATCAAGTATTTTATTGTTGAAATCTCTCATGACCGAAAAGAACTCCTGGACATCAGCACAGCGATTACTCACCTCGAATTGGACAAATAATTTTTCTTTAATGAGTCGGACGGAAAGGATTTACTCCAAACACCTGAACAGGCCCTCAACCCCGTCATTCGCTGGAGAAAGAAACTGACATTTCGCAGAAAGAGATCGGGGTGCCTTGTGAGGATCAGGCGACGAGTGCCAATCTGCCTTTGCCATCCGTACTGTTAGCCAACGATCAATCGCTGGAAAATGAATGGGACAAAATGAAAGCACGTATATCCTACCAACGTGACATTAACCTTTTCATACGTACCAACACACGGGTGTGATCATTCCTACAGTGGTCCCTGTAGCGTACGAACAAACCGGTGTGATTAGAACGCTTATTTAGAACGGCCAGTTTCGAATGACGCACCAATCAGCATTTGAGCTGGCCACACTGTTTTTTCAGAAACAGTTTGCACAAACACAGTCCTTACAAAGTTATGTCCAGAATGTGAGCAGTCTATTTTTGGATGCAATGTTCAGACATTCACAGTATCTACAGCATAACACGATTATCCAAACCGGAAACATGTAGGCTACATTTGTCCTAGCACTAACTGAGGAAAGATTGACGTAACACAAGCGGTCATATTTTTATAACTCTCGGCTGACAGAAACTACAAAATTAATTAGCTATTAGCAATTAGTATTTATAATTAATCACATCACAGGTGAGCTCACCATTGATCGAAATAATTGAGTACAACACTTTCTAGAAATCGAAAGTAATCCGAAGATGGGTAGTTTCTGCTCGCAGCCATGCTTTTACATCTCACAGAAAGCAAAGATAATAAGAGAAGACTAGATGAGTTTGTTCTGACTATAGTATGCATGTTGAAGGGGGTGTGTCGTCTACCATCGCTCACATCCCACCATTCACTTCCGGAAGTTCTCAAAAAATGACTGAACCCTTACTCACCTCATTTCATTATAACATCTTTGGTCTGACAGACGATTATGTGAAACCCAGAATGCATTGCATGCCAAAAAACATGGCTCCACACATAGCTGGAACTAGCTTAGGCTCAGCATAATCAGTACAACCTTCAAAAAAGTATTTTACACACACAATATGTGGTCATAACAGTCTATGCAAGAATCAGAATGCATGATTTGTAACCAGTACTTGAAAACGTGAATAAAACAGTAAATATATAAATAATTACCACACAAAACATTTTCTGATAGTGATTTGTAGATACAACTGGGACATGCCGGCAGTCAATGAAGTAACCTCTCACTCCCACTCTGAGCCATTCGGGGTTATTGTTTATGTACGTTTATGTATGTAGCTAGTCAGATAAGCTGAAGCATTAGAAATGTCTTTCAAAAGGAGACAATTCACAAATGTGGAAATTATGGACGTTTAAAAAAACATTCTGACAATGAGTCTTAGTATGAAAGTAAGGAATCAGATTCTGACAGTGACAGTGAGGAGCTACGCTCAACCTTGTAGGCAGTGAGAACCCTGAATCTGAGGACCTCTTGTCCACTGATGAAGTCCCAGGTCCCATTGAAGATGCTGGTGGTGATGGAGGTAGATCAGCAGTAGATGAAGTACAGGAGCTCTGCGGCAGCTGGAAGGCCGCCAGCCATTTCACCCTTTCTGGCCCTGCTGTTTGCTTTGATGAGTCCCAGTCTGGAGTGCTATGTCCCTTGCCATTTCTATCAGAGGCAGAGTGCTTCAAGTTGTTTCTGATAGAGGAGCTGGTGGGAGACATAGTAGAGGAGACTAATCGCTATGCCTTGGATCACCAGGAGAAAGGAGAGCTGGGAGTGAGGAGGAAACTCTCTAAATGGGTGACAACCACAGTTAGTGAAATGTATGCCTTCCTGGTGACAGTCCTTCTCATGGGGATTGTAAAGAATAACTCCCTAAGAGAATACTGGAGCACAGATCTTATGCTTGCAACCCCCTTCTTTGCCACACTCTTTTCCCAAGACCGCTTCTTAGTTCTGCTGCAATGCCTGCATTTCATCAACAATGCTACTTTCATCCTAAATTACCCGTTATACAAAATAAGAAATGTTCTTACCAGCCTGACATCAGCATTTGGTTGGTCTATGTGCCATACAAGGACCTATCCATTGATGAGTTCTTGATGTTATGAAAAGGTAGGCTAGTGTTCCGTCAATATATTCCCTCCAAAAGGCGCAGGTTTGGGGTCAAGTTCTTTGTCATGTGCGACATGAAGACACGATTTGTCCAGGACATTATAGTTTACACAGGGTCCACCACTGACATCCAACATTATGAGGGGCTTGGGGTGTCTGGGTCCCTGGTGTTGACCATGCTGGCTCCTCATCTCAGCAAGGGACACACTTTGTATGTGGACAATTGTTACAGCAGTCCCACACTCTTCCAGCATCTGCTCTCCAACAGCACAGGGGCCTGTGGCACAGTCAGGTCGAACAGGAAGGGGATGCCGGCATTCGGATGCAGAGAGGACAGGTGGAGTTCAAGGAGAACGGTCAACAGCTGGCAGTAAAGTGGCATGACAAACGAAACGTCCATGTCCTCTCCACTGTCCAGACAGCAACCATGTCGGCCACAGGAAAGGGGGTCCACCTGACGAGAGAGAGAAAAATCAAACCAGACTGTCTGCCTGACTATAACCTCAAAATGGGGGCAGTGGATAAGGCTGACATGATAAACAGCTTTGTGGAATGCACTCAGAAAACAACCAAATGGTATAAGAAGATATTTTCCATCTGATCAACACTGCTACCCTTAATGGCCACATAGTTCACCGCCAACTAACAGGTGAGATGATTACTGAACAAGGTGTTTTCTGTAATTGGACATACAGTTCACTTACAAATCACATACATTTCCATTATGCAATTAAAGTGACAATATCTCACCCACCTAGCCACTGCCTCATCATCCTCTCCCTTCCCTCATCCTCCCCACTCCCTCATATGTAAAGTAATTACCTACCAAAAGTACAGAGAGAACCTCACGAGAGAGCTGCTGGAGGAGCACCACACCTCTCTGCGCTCGTCCACTGGGGGTCGTCCTGCTGCGGACAATCCCCTACGCCTCATTTCATGGCATTTTCCCTGCAAAGTCCCTCATACTGCTGCTCAAGGTAGTCACACACGGAGGCACTGCATTGTCTACCTGTCTGGCACCAGGAGAAGTCAGCAGAGGACGTTGACTAAATACATGTGTTTAGCTTGTGATACACCTCCATGTATTTCACCTTGCATTGGGGAGTATCATATGCTCAAGCACTATTGAGCACACCTGCAGCAATTAGTGACTGACCTGACAGGTGACCTGCAATGATATGGGGGGTTGTTGTTCAGTCACTGCATGAAAATGAAATATGGGTTATGCATATTCTGTTTTTTTCCTCTAGTAAAACAAGTTTTTTGTTGTTGTTAAAACAACCACTACCAATACTGCAATACAATAGACGACTATTAAATATTGGCCTATGTGTTTTCTTGCTGTGTTTTCATCCAGTAAAACTGTTAAGGAGAGTACGGTAGAATACAAAAGATGGCCTCAATCTTCAGCTCCAAAGAGCTCCAGTTCCAGTTAGAATATTGGCAAATACTGTTTGTGTGTTTGTGGTTTCTGAAAGTACAGAATAAAGAGGAATTATTCGTCATTAGAATACAATATCAGGATATAGCAATAAAACAATATTACAAAGAAGTAACATAATAAACACTGCTATATAAAATAGTATATTGCATTGACAAAATCATACGTTTGAGTTATAACTGTAAGAAACAGTAACTTTTGAGCTCCATAATGGGACAGGCCAGAACATAACTATGCTAAATAGGTCAAATGAAAACAAACCACGGTCAGATCATTTTTATTTATTTACTGTAACCTTTATTTAACTAGGCATGCCATTTAAGAACAAATTATTATTTACAATGACGGTCTACACCGGCCAAACTCAGACAACGCTAGGCCAGTTGTGTGCCGCCTTATGGGACCCCCAATCGCGACCGGTTTTGATAGAGCCTGGATTCAAACCAGGGTGTCTGTAGTGACGCCCCTAGCACTGAGATGCAGTGCCATAGACCGCTGCGCCACTTAGGAGTCATAAGGCCAGGGTAGCTTCAAAATACAACACAAGCTAATACTTCTCTTACGCAATTAGTATTGCTTTACAGCGCTAATAGAAGAATGTAGCTAGCTAGATAAGCACAATTGAATATAACATTGTAAAGGTTATGAAATGAGTAATGTTATCTCGCGTGTCCGCGGTCATAAGGAATATACACAAATGTATTATGCTCCCTACATACAGTAAGCTACAGTAGAAACAACATACAGAAACTATTATAACGTAATAAGGCACTTACTTTAAGTTATTATTAGTAATTCAAATAACAATGACTGCGATGTGGGCAACAGACGGAAAATGTGAACACGTGTGTGCAGATCCTGTTCTGATGGGAGATGCGCAAATGTCTGCAGACTTGAACTGAACAAACAATTGGGAAGTGCTTAGAGAATTTTGTCTGGGTCAAAAATGTCTAAAAATGTATTGTCTAGAAGCTTAAATCAGTTTTACCTAATTTCTATCATTTTTTTGTAAGCATTTCACTGTAAGGTTGTATTCTGTTTTATTCAGTGCATGTGACAAATAACATTTGATTTGATTTTAAATATTGTATTTGTTTTTAAGCACTACCTCACTGTTTATTACCTAGCTAGGTTCATTGTTCACCTTACATGTCTTAAGCTAAAGTGTACTGTTAGCTAGCTAGCTAACGTTAGCTGGCTCCCTAGCTGATGTTGTTATTCGTATCCCAGAGCCGTTTACATGGCTAGTTAGAGCCTAATGTTAGCTAGCTAACATTGAACCTGTTTGGTTAGCTTCCAGCAGATTCATGCAGGGTAGTCACGACATGATTTGGCACTATGTTCATTGTTGTTTAACTAGCTAACGTTAGCTGGCTGGCTCGTTAGCTAGAATGTGTGTGATCTTATACAATGTTTACCTAGCTAGGTTAATTGTTTAGCTAGCTAGCTACATGTCTTAAGCTAAAGTGTACAACACCCTTTGATTATGGCTGGTGTCAGGAAAAGTCGGCAAAAAAGCGTAATCAAATTGTTGTCAGCAGAGCTGGTTAGGCTGTTTTCATGTTATCCAGAAGTAAACAAATCATCAGCCAGTGCATGAAGTGTGCGCTCTGAACGCTCCGAGAGCAAAACGAGATGGGTGGGGCTAAAGCTTAAGAAGGTGTGTACGATGCTGAATGACTGTAGACAAAGAAGAGCTCTTCACCAGATACTAAAACATTCAAAGGCCATTTTCTCAAAAGTGAGTTTACAAGTTTAGCAATTTTCAAAGCAGAATTCCTTTCCCATTGTTCCTCAATGCAGTGTATGATATACTGTACCATTTTGTAGGTCTGAGTCGCTACTTTTATCCAATGTAAAAAACTAAATTTCAAATTTTGCTACTTAAGACCGAATCCAGGTGATGAGTCACAAATGGTTTGCCTAATGGAGTAACTTGGTGAGACAATGTTCAAAGAATCCATTTTGGCAATTTGGTGAAAGTATTCCTTTTCTAAATATATGTTTCCCAAGGATTAATATAGAGCAAGTGTGAAAATCACAGCAAAATGTTTGAATGCAATTGGGATTATAAATGTATCAACTTTTAAAGCAGCATTGATAAGTCATTTTGAAGCTCTGAGTCTGTACTTTTGTGAAACATTACAGCAAAGTTGAAAAATATATGGCAAATAGAAATCCAATATGGATGGTGTTATTAAGAAATATATGTGAGTGGTTGAATGGAGCTGAAGGTTGGGGCTAATAACAACAAGATAACGAATACAAAACATACTGTGCCCGTAAAACTTTTTTTTGAAAGAGCACAGTTTGAAAGATATGACAAATAGAAATCAAACCGGATGGAAATAGATGGGAGAGGTTGAGGGTAGAGGAAAGACAGGAGTAAAAACAAACAAAATTAAACTGTTGTAAAATAAACTGTGTCCATAAAATGTATATAGTATGTACAGAATAAGCTGGAAATACAGGCCTCAGCGTTGTTAGTCACAAGTTTGCTCCAATTGTGGGAGGCGTGGTAGGGTTGCAGGGTAATAAAAAGATATGTATGTATATATAGATATGAAAATATATATAATGGGGATTGGAAGTGTTGCAGACAATTACATTGAAGGAAGCTTCAATTGATCTGCAATAGTAAAGCTGATCTACCCCCCCCCCCCACTCCCTCCACACACACAGCCATACTGTCACGCCCTGACCATAGAGATCCTTTTATTCTCTATGTTTGTTTGGTCAGGGTGTGACTCGGGTGGGAGACTCTATGTTCTTTGTTTCTATGTTTTGGCCGGGTATGGTTCTCAATCAGGGACAGCTGTCTATCGCCTTTTTTCCTTTTTGTATTTGTGTGTAGTTGTCTTTGTTAGGGCCATTATAGCCTAAGTAAGCTTCACGGTCGTTTCCTTGTTCTTTGTTTTGTTGGCGACATTTATCAAATAAAGAAATGTACGCTCACCATGCTGCACCTTGGTTTGGTCATTTCCACGACGACAGCGATCGTGACAGGACTACCCACCACAAACGGACCACGCGGCGTGGCCGGGAGGAGCAGACAGAATGGACATGGGAAGACATTCTGGAAGACATTCTGGAAGGAAAGGGATCCTGGACATGGGAGGAGATCCTGGCTGGAAAGGATCGCCTGCCGTGGAAGCAGGTGGAAGCAGCGAGGAAGGCGGAGGCAGCTAGTAAAGGGGCCCAGCGTTACACAGGGTCACGGCTAGCACGGAAGCCCGAGAGGCAGCTCCAAAACATTTTTTGGGGGGGGGTACACAGGGAGATTGGCGGAGTCAGGGTTTAAACCTGAGCCAACTCCCCGTGCTTACCGTGGGGAGCGTGGTACTGGTCTCCCCAGTGCGCGTTCACAGCCCGGTGCGCTACATTCCAGCTCCCCGCATTGGACGGGCTAGAGTGGGCATCCAGCCAAGACGGATGGTGCCGGCTCAGCACTCCTGGCCTCCAGTGCGTCTCTTCGGGCCAGGATATCCTGCGCCGGCTCAGTGCACTGTGTCCTGTGCTCGCGCCCCGCAATTGCCGGACGAAAGTAACCATCCAGCCAGGACGGGTTGTGCCAGCTCTACGCTTGAGACCTCCAGTGCGCCTCCACGGCCCAATGTATCCGGTGCCTGCTCCATGCACCAGGCTTCCAGTGCATCTCCCCAGTCCGGTGAGACCTGTTCCGATTCCACGTACCAGGCCTCCAGTATGTCTCCCCAGCCTGGTAAGCCCTGTGGCAGCTCGACGCACCAGGCTTCCAGTACGTCTCCTCAGTCCGGTGAGACGTGTTCTGGCTCCACATAGGAAGCCTCCAGTGATGATCCATGGCATGAAGCCTCCAGTGATGATCCATGGCACGAAGCCTCCAGTGATGATCCATGGCACGAAGCCTCCAGTGATGATCCATGGCACGAAGCCTCCAGTGATGATCCATGGCCCGGAGCCTGCAATGATGATCCATGCACGAAGCCTCCAGCGGTGATCCGCTGGAGCCCCCCCCCCCAGATCCTTTTATTCTCTATGTTTGTTTGGTCAGGGTGTGACGGGTGGGAAACTCTATGTTCTTTGTTTCTATGTTTTGGTATGGTTCTCAACCAGGGACAGCTGTCTATCGTTGTCTCTGATTGGGAATCATACTTAGGCAGCATTTTATCCTTTTTGTTTTTGTCTTTGTTCGGGGCATTATAGCCTAAGTAAGCTTCACGGTCGTTTCCTTGTTCTTTGTTTTGTTGGCGACATTTATCAAATAAAGAAATGTACGCTCACCATGCTGCACCTTGGTTCGGTCATTTCCACGACGACAGCGATCGTGACACATACACACAAAATCTTATTTTCCCTCACCTGAACCCTAACTCCTAACCACAAACCCGACCCTAAACTTAACACCTAAGCTTAAAATATACTTTTTCCTTGTGAGGTCTTCTGGTCCCCACAAGGATAGTAAAACGACAGCTGTGGCTGTCTTGTGACAGGTCCATCTCTCCTCTTTAAGATGTGAGGAGAGATTGACTCCAGGGGGAAGACACCTCATACAGCATATTGATGTACCAGTTTTTACATACATACATACATACATACATACATACATGCATACACGCACGCACACACACACACACACACACACACACACACACACACACACACAGAGTACTCTTTGATGTACAGTCTAAAAAGAAGAGGCAGCAGTATATTCTCACAGTAAATGAATCCAATCTTCCACATACTCTATTTTCCCATCCCAGCACTGTAGCAAACTGCTGCACACAGCCTTCTTTTTATGGGGGGTAAAACAACTTCTGTATTATGCTGATCAGAAATGATGTATGGCAGGCGCAACTAGCAGGGAATTATAATCACATGCCCCGGGCATTTAATACTTTTCTCCCTTTCAATTGGGAAGTCAATTACATACAGGTTAAAGACATCATTAAAGCAGTGTTTCCTGAACTGCTCCTTGCTCCCTGTCAAAATAACATATGACGCATTGATTGATTGATTGATTTGAAATGGAGACCAACAACGTGCCAGTACTAAACTAGTGGAGCATGCATCTATTTTTGCATATTATGTATTCTTGGCCGGAGAACTGACGATTTGTCATTGTGAACTCCTAAGGCTGTTTATTCTAACCAAACCTATGCTCAGGTTATTGTGAGTATCTGAATGCTAACTAAAACAATTCATCATATCATGAATGATGCTGATAATGGTCAGTGGTGATGATTATTGTATTCATGAGATTCTGATCTGTGTTGTAAGTGTGTAATCGGAGAAGGAGGCTCATTGGCCATGCATGGTAGATAGAAGGATAGAAACGGACTCATTAAAAAAAATTCACACGTGGCAAGGCATACTGGGAGCTGCTACCGGCAGCAACCATTGATCACTGACACAATCTATGTAGAGGGGGGGCTTAATGAATGCACAGAACAAAGTAGTGGAGATCACAGAAAGAGAGAGAGAGAGGGGGGGGGGGGTATGGAGAGAGGCTGTGGTTATTAAAGAGAGGGATGAAATGCTATTGTTCCGGGTCCTCATGGGAGTTTTTCTCTCTTTGTGAAGATATGCCAGAGTGCTCAGCCAAGCCTTGGGCTGTGGGGGAAAGTGTGTGTGTGTGTGTCTGTTTCTCTCTTTCTGTCTGTGTGTGTATGTGTTGATCTGTCTGCATTTGTGTGTGTGTCAGTAGACCACCTTAATTAGACTTGAGAATTGCACAAAGTGAGCGCATGAGCCAAGCCAAGCTGAACCAGACTGGGGCTCGCTCTGCCCAACGCACTTTGCGCTTAAGCTTCAACTAATTGGGCCAAAGGCAAGTCAAAAGCCCTTCTCCAGCTGTGTCAAGCGAGCACTAGACTGGAGAAAGCTTTCTCCCTCTCTTTCCTATTTATCTATTTATTTATTTGAGGCTTCCATTGGATCGATACCACTTTATATTCCTCCATTTTACATGATTTTCATTCGGTATGCATTGCTTTTTTTTATTGTCTCGATCAGAAAAAACGGTAAATGCCAGATGTTGCATTGGTGCTCCTTTCTCTCCATTCTCTAGGTGTAAAGTGTTGTCTGGAGAGCGGATCTACAGTATAAAGCTGTGCAAGCTGCTCTTTCTAAGTGGGAGGACCACAGAGTCGTTTTGGAGACAAGCGTTCCTACCAGTCAATTTAAAGATAGGGATTGAACAACGAGAGGCTACCCCTGAGTCGCTCTGCATGATTCCAGTGTACAGGACGCAACATAACTGCATGGCTACTTTGCATCTTTCTCTTTACTGTATGTCTCTCAATTATCCATGATAGAGGTGAAGGAGATGCTGAAGGAGGTGCATTGAAATGTGTTGTTTCACAGGGTCAGTCATAGTAGGGTTAAGTGCCTTGCTCAGCAACACAATGGCAGATTTTCCACTTTGTCTGGTCAGGTATTTGAACCAGCGACCTTTCAGTTACTGGCCCAACACGCTAACCGCTAGGCTCCCTGCCACCATATCTGGTACCACACCATGCAATGTATTGTCATTGTCAGGTTCTAATTCTCAGAGTAAGAACTCGACGGACACCATGAAAGCTTAAACCAAGTTTATTCTTCCCAGAGGGTCAATACAGCCGCGTTTAGCCAGACATTGTTCACACAAGCGTCGATATTTAACCCTTTCTCTATGCTGAGTCTCCTCCTATACATCTGAAAAAGCATGGTATCTTTATTGCTTAAGCAGGAAACTAAGTAATACGGGCCATAAACTTGTATTTCTCCCTTAACATGACCTGACCTTATCTCGACCCCACTTCATCACTAATCCATGGCTCTCTCCCCTTATCAATACCTGCCACGTGATCGCTTTCCCTACACTCAATACATTCTAAGCTTAATTGCCCCCACCATATACTTTCCTCCTACAGATAGCCAACGGGCTACACCAGAGGTTAATGGTTAAGGCACCCCTCCGTTCACAATTACAACTAATGATTAATAAGGATTTCAAGTTCATAAATCCGAACCTATCAATATATTCGGAAAGTATTCAGACCCCAACGCGTCACTGGGAGCACACTGCCTGCCCTCCAGGACACCTCAGCACCCGGTGTCACAGGAAGGCTAAGAAGGTCATCAAGCACCACACCCACCTCAGCCATGGCCATGTCATCCAGAAGGAAAGGTCAGTACAGGTGCATGAAATCTAGAACCGAGAGACTGAAAAACAGCTTTTTTTTTAGACCATTACGCTGTTAAATAGCCGTCACTAGGCGACCTCCACCCAGTACCCTGCCCTGGACTTAGTCACTGCCAAATAAAGAAAAACCCTTGAATGTGTAGGTGTGTCCAAACTTTTGACTGGTACTGTATATATATTTATACTGCAGACTCCGACATTGGTCGTCCTAATGTTTCTACATTTCTTAATTCCATTCTTTTACTTTTAGATTTGCGTGTATTGTTAGATATTACTGCTAGCCTTTCACTACACCCGCAATAACATCTGCTAAATACTGTACGTGTATGCGACCATTAAAATGTGATTTGATTTGAACTGGTTACTAACGTAATTAGTTGTCAACAAGTAAATATGTGTGATACTCATACCTGTGGTATATTATCTGATATACACTATATACACTACATGACCAAAAGTATGTGCTTGTCGAACTGTAAAGATTGGTGGAGGAGGAATAATGGTCTGGGTCTCTTTTTCATGGTTCAGGCTAGGCCCCTTAGTTTCAGTGAAGAAAAATCTTAATGCTACAGCATACAGTGCATTCGGAAAGTATTCACACCCCTTGACTTGTTCCACATTTTGCTACTTGGCAGCCTTATTCAACAATGGATTAAATTATCAGGTGCATTCCATTGATCATCCTTGAGATGTTTCTACAACTTGATTGGAGTCCACTTGTGGTAAATTAAATTGATTGGACATGATTTGGAAATGCACACACCTGTCTATATAAGGTTCCACAGTTGACAGTGCATGGTCAAAGCAAAAACCAAGCCAGGAGCTCCGAGACAGGATTGTGTTGAGGCACAGATCTGGGGAAGGGTCCCAAAACATGTCTGTAGCCTGGAAGGTTCCCAAGAACACAGTGGCCTCCATCACTCTTAAATGGAGGAAGTTTGGAACCACCAAGACTGAGCATTCGGGGGAGAAGGGCCTTGGTCAGGGAGGTGACCAAGTACCCAATGGTCACTCTGACAGAGTTCCTCTGTGGAGATGCGAGAGCCTTCCAGAAGGACAACCATCTCTTTTTTAAAACTTGGTTAATTCAGTTGTACACACATAATAAGACAACATAATACAAACAATATAAATAATCTAATATACTCAACTATTACATTTAAAAAATAAAACAATAATAAATAAATAACTATAAAGATCCCGTAATTTAGACAAGTTAAACACACTGGGCAGAAGGGTACAAGGGTTAAAGGGCAATCTGTCGATAATACAGGAACAGAGCGGTCACCTCACCATTGTTCCTGAAAACAGACAAGGGATAGAGGCAGAGAAATGCAACCACTCACAGACAGTCATGGCCACAGACTGACCATCTAACCGACCAATATTGAAGTTTTGCAATGCTTTTTTGTAAAAAAAACAGGGCAAAACAAACTAACATTTTAGGCTTTGACAGGGCAAGAGGAATAAAACATCCTCAAGTCACATTCAATAAGAATAAATAGGCACATCACCAAACTCAATGTCCTCCCAAAAAAACACTAAGAAATGCTGCGGCAACCTGTAAATCACGGGGGTGTCAAATACTGTCACATCCTGACCATAGAGAGCCCTTATTTATTTATGGTAGAGTAGGTCAGGGCGTGACTGGGGGTTAGTCTAGTTTATATTTTCTATGTGGGGTTCTAGTTTTGCTTTTCTATGTTGGTGATTTTGTATGATTACCAATTAGAGGCAGCTGGTAATCGTTGTCGCTAATTGGGAATCATATTTAGGTAGCTTGTTTCAACCTGTGTTTTGTGGGATATTGTTTATGTGTAGTTGTATGTCAGCACTCCATTGTCGTCATGTTTCGTTCTTTCTTTATTGTTTTGTTTGTTTCACTAAATAAAGATGTGGAACCCAGATCACGCTGCACGTTGGTCCGAGTATGCTTCAAACGATCATGACAGAATATCCCAACACAACAGGACAAAGCAGCGTGCCCAGGAGGAGAGGGTAACATGGACTTGGGAGGAGATTCTGGATGGGAAGGGATCCTGGACTTGGGAGGAAATCCTGGCAGGAAAGGATCGCCTTCCTTGGCGAGAGACGCAAGGAGTGAAGGGAGGATAGCGACGACGCCGGGGTTTCGCGGCCACAGAGAAAGCCCAAAAGCCAGCCCGAAAAAATTATTTGGGGTGGCACATGGGGTGTTCGGCGGAGCCGAGGAATGAACCAGAGCCAGTCTGGGAGAAGAGGGAGAAACTGGAGGAGAGTGAAAGGAGAGAGTCAGAGACTGTCAGAGAGTGGATGGAGGTATTAGAGGAGAAAGAGCGGAGAGAGTTGTTAAGTTGGTGGAAGATGCACGACAGTTGCCCTAAGGAGCGTGTAATTAGTTTAATCGGTACAATTGATGCCGGCTATATACGCACCTGTGCCAGCTCCTCACACTTGCCGTGCGAAGTGTGTTAAAGTTCCGGTACAATTGATGTCGGCTATACGCACCAGGTCTCCAGTGCGCCTTCACAGCCCAGTACGTCCTGTGCCAGCTCCTCACACTTGCCGGGCGAGGTGTGTCATCGATCAGCGGGATGGGTGGGTTCTTCGGCCCGCACCAGAGCCACCACCAAAGATGGTGGATCCGCGAGCTCGTCACGTTTCGTTCTTTCTTTATTGTTTTGTTCGTTTCACTAAATAAAGATGTGGAACCCAGATGTGGAACCTCTGTGGAACCCAGATCATACACTTCAAACGATCGTGACAAATACAGATTTTGTTTTAATGAGAATGCCATCAGAGGGTGGGTGGACTGTTCAAAGTAAGACCGCAATGGAGCCCAAGCATCATCCACCAGTTTGGAGTTCCCACTTGTATTGAATACATTTGCTTCTGATTTCAGAGAGCACAACATCCCCCACCCAATATTTATAAGATGGGGGAGCCGCCATCTTCCAGTTATGGAGTATTAGCCGTCTAGCTAAAAGAGTTGTATAAGCAACCGTGTCCGACTGAATTCTTGACAGGGGGGTGCTTATGGGCAGTACTCCAAAAAGGGCTGTAAGGGGAGATGGATCTACAACAATGTCATGTATATCAGAGAAACATTTAAATATTAATTCCCAGAAACCAGACAGTTTATGACAGTCTCAAAACATATGAAACAGTGTGGCTGGTTCCGTTTTACATCGAACACAAGTAGGATCAAAATCGGAGAATATTCTTCTGAGTTTAGCCTTGGACCAGTGGATACGATGAACCACCTTGAATTGAATAATGGCGTGTCTGCACCCTTTGCAGCACAGATTCCCAGGTGTCATCCTCAAGTTCCTCCCCCAAATATTTTTCCCATCGAGTCTTTAATGGCAACAAAGAAGGGTTCTTGGGAGGAAATCATTAATAAGTCATTAATAGTTGCATATATATCTGAAACTACACCCTTATGATGCTTGTTTTGCTCAAAAATGCTCTCTATAGCCATACTAGCAGGCCTATTGGGAAATTCAAATGTAGTAGGTCTAACAAATTTCCTAGTCTGGAGATAGTGGAAGAAGTGGGAATGGGGAGGTTAAACTTTTCCTGTAGCTGAGCAAAAGAGGCACATGTATCATCAAAGAATAATTTGGCTAGTGAAGAGAGGCCTAGTGAGTGCCAGATGCCAAAAGCCCCATCATTTAAAGGTGGAGGAAATATTGATTGGACCTGATAGAGAAAAGCCTCAAAGGCTAAAGGCTAAACGGAACTGATTCCAAATTTTAAGAGATTGCTTTACAATTGGGTTGACACACCGTTTACCTAGGGACATTGGGAGAGATGAGCACAACGCAGAGGAAAGTGCAGCAGGTTTACATGATTCAGACTTGATCTGGACCCAGAGTGGTCTTGCGTGAGTATAATCAGTCTGTAGCTAGTACAAAGGGCTCTGAAATTTGCAGCTCAATAGTATGTCTGAACATTTCGTAGAGCTAAACCACCGAATGCCTTAAGCTTCTATAAATGTTTTCTACCAATACATGGTAACTTGTCATCCCAAATTAAATACATGAATGTTTGATCCAGTGAATTAAAATAAGATTTTGGAATAAAAATGGGTAAACATTTAATAAATATAACAATTTGGGCAACACATTCATTTGAATGACATTAACCCTTCCAATAAGAGAAAGGGGTGGAGACTTCCAAAATGTAAAAGATTGTTTCAAACAATCTGCTAGTGCAACAATATTTTCCTTAACAAATTTCAATATTTCAATAATCCTAAACTGATAGCTTGTGAAAGAGCACTTTAAAGCAGCCTGATTTACAGGGAAAAGTTCACTCTTGCCTAGATTCAGCTTGTACCCTGATATTGCTCCAAACTGCATAAGAATAGATAAGGCATGTGGTAATGAGGTATCGGGTTTGTAGATAAACAAAAGGAGGTTGTCCGTTAATAGCGATACTTTCAGCTCTAAGCCCTGAGTATACCTTGGGTACCATCATTAGAGCGCATTGCGACAGCGAGAGGCTTGAATGCCAAAGCAAACAACATGGGGGAGAGTGGACAACCCTGTCTGGATCTGCGGTTCAACGGAACATAATCAGAGGAGAAGTTGTTAGTCCTTACCGAAGCCATGGGAGAGAAATAACTGTTAGGGAATCCCACTCAACGCGGTCAAAAGCTTTTTCCGCATCGAGAAAGACCACACCTACGAAACCACCTCCGGGTCCCCAGATGCTGGGGAATACAGTATATTCATAAGGCATCTAATATTGGAAAACAAATGGCAATTTCTCATAATGCCAGTCTGGACGAGTGTATTACTTGGTGCAGCGAACCCTCCATACTAAGAACTTGGCTAGGATTTTGTAGTCACAATTTAAAAGCAAGATTAGGGGATAAGATCCACTTTATAAATAATTGAGACAGGAATGGGCAAAGCAGACAGGAAAACGGCTTGTAAAATTTGTTTGGAAAACCGTCCGTACCCGGTGATTTACCACCTTAAATTGCAAACACTGCAGATGCAATCTCCTGAGACGTAAATAATTATTCTAAACTGTCATGAGAGTCTGTATCAATTGGAGGTTTACCAGTTACTATGAAGTATCGTCCCTTAGGATCAGCAATAACCTCAGAAGCTACAAAGGGAGTAGATGTATCAACCAAAATGGCAGCACCCCTTGATTTACTATGAAAGTTGGTGGAACAATTGACCAACCCAGTCCTTGCTGGTGCTCAAAGCTCAAAGGTCCTCAAGTGAAACCCTTTAAATGTGACAGCACCCTTTTACTTTTCACAGGGGTTGTTAGCCCCTTAACGTTATACAACCCATGTCATTAGAGCATAGAGTGGAAAAGCAATGAATACCCAAAAATCCCAGGATAACTTGTCTCAGAGTAATAATGTACGGTGTAAGATACTTGGAAAAAGTACGGAAAAAGAAACTGAAAAGACGACAGAAAATTCAATCTCTTGCCTCCCTCCATCCACCTCCCACCACCCCAGATGATACTTCCCCAAATGAGGTACAAGCCTTCCCCAAATGAGGTACAAGCCTTCCCCAAATGAGGTACAATCGAACATGTTTTCTTTGCACAGTATGTCTGTGAGAGTACGGTGTTAAACCCAAACCCACAGTCCCACCCTTTAAAGTAGCGATCTGTGTTAGTGAATCAAGCAGCAAAATAAATTTAAGAAATACAAAGTGAATCCCATGTGCCAAGAAATTAGAAAAGCAGCACTTGTAGATGTATAAAATTACATTCCCAGTCTTATAACAGGTACTGAGAGAGAAAATAAAGAAAATGTACGAAGGCTCTTTAGCAAAAACCTCTCATTTAAAGTAAGCAAGTCGTAGTAAAATGACCAAATAAATCTAGTTGGACGATGTGACAACGTACAGCCAAGACCACAAAACTACGTCTGTGCAGCGTTGAAAGTTTGCTGGGTATAAATTATGTTTAAAAACCTTCGAGAAAAAAAAAACTTGTAGCCTCGGAACAATTACTGTTTACATTGATACAGTGGGGGAGAAGTCCAGGTAGATAGAGAAGCTCTGTCCTTGAAAGCCAGAGTGGTATTGCGGACTCAGAGAATCTCCTTCTCATGGTAAAAGTGCACTCAAAGAATTATGTCATGGGGTCTCTCCCCATCCCAATTCGTTGGGCCCAGTGACCTGTGGGCACGATCAATAAGGGACTTGTAATCCATGGCGAGAACATCATTCAGCAGCCCGGAGATGAAATCCATGGCGCGAGGCACTTCCGCTCACTCTTGGACTGACACCAGTCTCAGGTTATTGCGATGAGAAAATTCCTCTAAGCTCACACAGCGCTCCTGTACCTTTTTCAGAAACGCAGCCAGGCGTTTCAAGTCAGCCTCCAGAGAGGTAGTCAGGTCAGAGATACTGGTACCAGAGGCATCCAGAGCTTCAATGGTCATGGTGTGCAACTCTGTTGTTGTTTTGAGTGATGTGATAGCAGGCACCACGTCATTTTGCAGGATAGTTAAATCTGCTTTTAAAATATCAGAAACCTCTTGTATTCGGGCCTCAATAGTAGTATTTACCTCCGTTTTAATTTCAACAACATATCTCTGAGCGTAGTAGCTTGATGGTCATGAGAATGTTCATTTCAGCGCCCCCAGGCAAAGCTGCACCCCCAGGCAAAGTGTGAGTCCACGAATCCTCAGACTCATGGGAGAACGGTGATGATTGGAACGGAAATGGCGCCACACCAAACTGGAAGTCTTCCGACTAGCTTGGAAAGACAGTACCGTGCAGTACTGAAGAGCCCTTACTGCTGCTCGATCATCCTATTTTTCTAACTTAATTGATGAAAATAAGAACAATCCGAAATTCCTTTTTGATACTGTCGCAAAGTTAACTAAAACGCAGCATTCCCCAAGAGAGGATGGGTTTCACTTTAGCAGTGATAAATTCATGAACTTCTTTGAGGAAAAGATCATGATTATTAGAAAGCAAATTACGGACTCCTCTTTAAATCTGCGTATTCCTTCAAAGCTCAGTTGTCTTGAGTCTGCACAACTCTGCCAGGACCTAGGATCAAGAGAGACGCTCAAGTGTTTTAGTACTATATCTCTTGACACAATAATTAAAATAATCATGGCCTCTAAACCTTCAAGCTGCATACTGGACCCTATTCCAACTAAACTACTGAAAGAGCTGCTTCCTGTGCTTGGCCCTCCTAAGTTGAACATAATAAACGGCTCTCTATCCACCGGATGTGTACCAAACTCACTAAAAGTGGCAGTAATAAAGACTCTCTTGAAAAAGCCAAACCTTGACCCAGAAAATATAAAAAACTATCGGCCTATATCGAATCTTCCATTCCTCTCAACATTTTTAGAAAAGGCTGTTGCGCAGCAACTTACTGCCTTCCTGAAGACAAACAATGTATACGAAATGCTTCAGTCTTGTTTTAGACCCCATCATAGCACTGAGACTGCACTTGTGAAGGTGGTAAATTACCTTTTAATGGCATCAGACCGAGGCTCTGCATCTGTCCTCGTGCTCCTAGACCTTAGTGCTGCTTTTGATACCATCGATCAGCACATTCTTTTGGAGAGATTGGAATCCCAAATTGGTCTACACGGACAAGTTCTGGCCTGGTTTAGATCTTATCTGTCAGAAAGATATCAGTTTGTCTCTGTGAATGGTTTGTCCTCTGACAAATCAACTGTAAATTTCGGTGTTCCTCAAGGTTCCGTTTTAGGACCACTATTGTTTTCACTATATATTTTACCTCTTGGGGATGTCATTCAAAAACATAATGTTAACTTTCACTGCTATGCGGATGACACACAGCTGTACATTTCAATGAAACATGGTGAAGCCCCAAAGTTGCCCTCGCTAGAAGCATGTGTTTCAGACATAAGGAAGTGGATGGCTGCAAACTTTCTACTTTTAAACTCGGACAAAACAGAGATGCTTGTTCTAGGTCCCAAGAAACAAAGAGATATTCTGTTGAATCTGACAATTGATCTTAATGGTTGTACAGTCGTCTCAAATAAAACTGTGAAGGACCTCTGCGTTACTCTGGACCCTGATCTCTCTTTTGAAGAACATATCAAGACCATTTCAAGGACAGCTTTTTTCCATCTACGTAACATTGCAAAAATCAGAAACTTTCTGTCCAAAAATGATGCAGAAAAATGAATCCATGCTTTTGTCACTTCTAGGTTAGACTACTGCAATGCTCTACTTTCCGGCTACCCGGATAAAGCACTAAATAAACTTCAGTTATTGCTAAATACGGCTGATAGAATTTGATCATATTACTCCAGTGCTAGCCTCCCTACACTGGCTTCCTGTCAAAGCAAGGGCTGATTTCAAGGTTTTACTGCTAACCTACAAAGCATTACATGGGCTTGCTCCTACCTATCTCTCTGATTTGGTCCTGCCGTACATACCTACACGTACGCTACGGTCACAAGACGCAGGCCTCCTAATTGTCCCTAGAATTTCTAAGCAAACAGCTGGAGGCAGGGCTTTCTCCTATAGAGCTCCATTTTTATGGAACGGTCTGCCTACCCATGTCAGAGACGCAAACTCGGTCTCAACCTTTAAGTCTTTACTGAAGACTCATCTCTTCAGTAGGTCATATGATTGAGTGTAGTCTGGCCCAGGAGTGGGAAGGTGAACGGAAAGGCTCTGGAGCAACGAACCGCCCTTGCTGTCTCTGACTGGCCGGTTCCCCTCTTTCCACTGGGATTCTCTGCCTCTAACCCTATTACAGGGGCTGAGTCACTGGCTTACTGGGGCTCTCTCATACCGTCCCTGGGAGGGGTGCGTCACCTGAGTGGGTTGAGTCACTGATGTGATCGTCTTTTCTGGGTTGGCGCCCCCACCCTTGGGTTGTGCCGTGGCGGAAATCTTTGTGGGCTATACTCAGCCTTGTCTCAGGATTGTAAGTTGGTGGTTGAAGCTATCCGTCTAGTGGTGTGGAGGCTGTGCTTTGGCAAAGTGGGTGGGGTTATATCCTTCCTGTTTAGGGTGCAATTTGGGATGAACACATTTTCTCTGGGTTTTGTTTTATTTTGTATTATAAATGCTTGATGCCTGTCCGGGGGTGTCCTCGGATGGGGCCACATAGTCTCCTGACCCCTCCTGTCTCAGCCTCCAGTATTTATGCTGCAGTAGTTTATGTGTCGGGGGGCTAGGGTCAGTTTGTTATATCTGGAGTACTTCTCCTGTCCTATTCGGTGTCCTGTGTGAATTTAAGTGTGCTCTCTCTAATTCTCTCTCTTTCTTTCTCTCTCTCGGAGGACCTGAGCCCTAGGACCATGCCTCAGGACTACCTGACATGATGACTCCTTGCTGTCCCCAGTCCACCTGGCCGTGCTGCTGCTCCAGTTTCAACTGTTCTGCCTTATTATTATTGGACCATGCTGGTCATTTATGAACATTTGAACATCTTGGCCATGTTCTGTTATAATCTCCACCCGGCACAGCCAGAAGAGGACTGGCCTCCCCACATAGCCTGGTTCCTCTCTAGGTTCCTTCCTCGGTTTTGGCCTTTCTAGGGAGTTTTTCCTAGCCACCGTGCTTCTACACCTGCATTGCTTGCTGTTTGGGGTTTTAGGCTGGGTTTCTGTACAGCACTTTGAGATATCAGCTGATGTACGAAGGGCTATATAAATACATTTGATTTGATTTGATTTGATGAAACTGGAAACGGAAAACACATCAGTCGCACATTGCGCGGCGTCAACTTACCAGCACTTCGACCAGGAATATGACTTTCCCGAAGCGGATCCTTTGTCCAAACTACCCAGGGCATTTGAGCTGATTTCAGAGGATGACCCAAAACAAAGCCACCAGAAAAGAGGTAGACAGAGTGGTCTTCTGGTCAGACTTGGGAGGCGCATACACCACCCAACGCTTCCGAGTATATTACTCACTAATGTCCAGTCTCTAGATAACGTAGACGAAATTAGGGAAAGGGTTGCTTTCCAAAAAGATATCAGGGATTGTAACATACTCTGTTTCACGGAAACAGGGCTCTCTCAGGATATGCTGTCGGGGTCGATACAGCCACCTGGATTCTTTGTACGTTGCGCCGGCAGGAATAAACATCTATCCAGGAAGAAGAAGGGCCGGAGGTGTATGTTTCATGACCAATGACTCATGGTGAAATTGTAATAACATACAGGATCTCAAGTCCGTTTGTTCACCTGACCTAGAATTCCTCACAATCAAATGCTGATCGTATTATCTCCCACTAGAATTATCCTTGGTTATTGTCACAGCCATGTATATCGCCCCTCAAGCCGATAACACCACGGCCCTCAAGGAACTTCACTGGACTTTATGCAAACTGGAAACCATACATCCGGAGGCTGCATTTATTGTAGCTGGGAATTTTAACAAAGCAAATATGAGAACAAGACTACCTAAATTCTATCAGCATATTGACTGTAGTACTCGTCGTGGAAAAATGCTGGATCACTGCTACTCTAACTTCCTTAAGGCATACAAGGACATTCCCTGCCCTCCCTTTGGCAAATCTGACCATGACTCCATTTTGCTCCTCCCTTCCTATAGGCAGAAACTCAAACAGTATGTACCCAAGTTAAAAACTATTCAAAGCTGGTCTGACCAATTGGAATTCCAAGCTTTAAGATTGTTTTGATCACGTGGACTGGGAAATGTTCCGGGATGCCTCCAATAATAATATTACTGTATACGCTGATTCTGTGAGTGAGTTTATAAAGAAGTGCAAAAGATATGTTGTACCCACTGTGACTATTAAAACCTACCCTAACCAGAAACCGTGGATAGATGGCAGCATTCGCACCAGACTGAAAACACGAACCACCACATTTAACCATGGAAAGGTGACTGGGATTATGGCCAAATGCAAACAGTGTAGATATTCCCTCCGCAAAATGTCAGTATAGAGACAAAGTAGAGTCGCAATTCATCGGCTCAGACACGATACGTATGTGGCAGGGTCTACAAACAATCACGGACCACAAAAAGAAAACCAGCCATGTCATGGACACTGACGTCTTGCTCCAACTAAACACCTTCTTTATCTGCTTTGAGGATAATACAGTGCCACCGACACGACACGGCCGATGTGAGTAAAACATTTCAATGTGTTAACCCTTGCAAGGCTGCCGGCCCGCACGGCATCCCTAGCCGCATCCTCAGAGCATGCTCAGACCAGCTGGCTAGTGTGTTTACGGACATATTCAATCTCGCCCTATCCCAGTGTGCTGTCCCCACATGCTTCAAGATGGCCATCACCAACTTCAATTTGCTTACCAACCCAATAGGTCCATAGACGATGCAATCGCCATAACACTGCACACTGCCCTATCCCATCTGGACAAGAGGAATACCTATGTAAGAATGTTGTTCATCGACTATGGCTCAGTATTCAACACCATAGTACCCTCCAAGCTCATCATTAAGCTAGAGGCCCTGGGTCTCGACCCCGCCCTGTGTAATTGGGTCATGGACTTCCAGACGGGACGCGCCCAGGTGGTGAAGGTAGGAAACAACATCTCCACTTCGCTAATCCTAAACACTGGGGCCCCACAAGGGTGTGTGCTCAGCCCCCTCCTGTACTCCCTGTTCACCCATGACTGCGTGGCCATGCACACCTCCAACTCAATCATCAAGTTTGCAGATGACACAACAGTAGTAGGCTTGATTACCAACAATGACGGGACAACCTACTGGGAGGAGTTGAGGGCCCTCAGATTGTGGTGACAGCAAAGCAACATCTCACAACAAAACAAAGGAGACGATTGTGGACTTCAGGAAACAGCAGAGGGAGCACTCCCCTATCCACATCGATGGGACAGCAGTGGAGAAGGTGTAAAGTTGTAAGTTCACCGGGGGCAAACTACCTTCCCTCCAGGACACCTGCAGCACCTGATGTCACAGGAAGGCCAAAAAGATCATCAAGGACCACATCCACCCGAGCCACTGCCTGTTTACCTCACTACCATCCAGAAGGCGAGGTCAGTACAGGTGCATCAAAGCTGAGACCGAGAGACTGAAAAACAGCTTCTATCTCAAGGCCATCAAACTGTTAAACAGCCATCACTAACACAGAGAGGCTGCTGCCTACATACAGACTTCAAATCATTGGCAACTTTAACAAATGGATCACTAGTCACTTTAATAATGCCATTTTAACAATGTTTGCATATCTTGCATTACTCATCTCATATGTACAGTATATACTGTATTTTATACCATCTATTGCATCTTGCCTATGCGGTTCTGTCATTTCTCATCCATATATTTATATTTATATGTATATATTCTTATTCCATTCCTTTACTTATATTTGTGTGTATTAGGTAGTTTTGTGGAATTGTTCGATTACATATTGCACTGTCGGAACTAGAAGCACAAGAATTTCACTACACTCCCAATAACATCTGCTAACCATGTTTATGTGACCAATAAAATTGGATTTGATATGTTCATAACTTCTATGAGTGGCACTTTTGAACCACAGCTCCATTGCTATTCATCAACTTGTTGTGTAATAAAGGTTGAATAATCATTATGTGGATTAAACTTGGTCTATTCTCGCCGTTTATGTGAAGATTCTTATAGAGAAGATCAAATAATCACGACTGCCCTGTACTGTATCGCAGCTGTCCCTTTGAGGGCCACTGAGGGCCCACCTGTTGTACCTCTGATATCTCTCTGTCTGAGGGCCATTGATCTGCATCGTGGCTGCATGGTGAGCAATCCTGTAAACAGGAGGGAGTGATGGCGGTGTAATGGCGCTCCAGCCAGTATGATTCATCAGACAGCGTCTTCTTCCCTCATCTTTGTGCCAATGCATGACTGAAAGCCTCCCAAATTAGATGGGATTCCCAGCCTCTTTCCTGATTGATTGTGAAGGGAAAATTCTGCCAGGTCACCTGGGCTACAGCTCACTCGGAAATCTCAGAACACTTGCAACTCAAAGAGGCTGACAAAAACGAAGGTGCGGAATATAGATAAGAACATCAAAAATGTTATCCACACTGCATCTCCCGTGCGACAATGGATTTGGTCTTTCGCAAACATCTTGAGAAAAGATGTAAGATCCATTGAAAACATAATGGAACATACACGAATGACAGTGTGCTGAAATAGATACAAAGTGTGTATGCTTCCTTTCTTATTGAACTCCATCTAAATGTTATAAGATGGTGTCATGAATCAATATTAAATATTCATATATGTTTCTATAAAATGTTGTCCTAGTGTTGACTGTAAAGCATGCCAAATGTTTACATGTTTCAGTAGACTGTGATGTCTTTGTGCGGCTGAAGTTCTTTGAGAACTGTTAATGCCTTAAAATGGTCAATCTGCAAAGGCTTTTTTCAGGGTTAATAAGCATTGTATGGATTTGAAATGTCTGATTGGCCCACCAACTTTAATCAGTAAAGTGGGCCTGAATGAAGACTCAGACGGCTTCAACGTCTCCATTGCACATTTTGTTTGGCAATTCTCAGTCCCAATTAGCCAATAAGCACGACTTAGCCATGTCACACAACACAAAAATGCTGGCTTAATTTAACAAAGCACCACTGGGTTATGTGAATAACTGGGATAACCCTCGAACATGTCTTATTTTGACCCAGCAGTGACCCAACAACAACAACAACAACAAACGCCAACATGTATTCTGCTCCAGAGGTGGCCCATGGTGAACGCCTGGGAGTAGAGGTTATTGTCCCAAACAAATGGTTTGGCTCTCCTGATCGTCTGGCGGAGGTATTCAGCCATGCTGGTTTCAACCGGTAATTTAGAGAATCAAATTCAGAACATCATTCAACTGTTAATCAATATCAATCCAATTTTAGCATACATGAATGTGTTTTAGGGGATGGTTGCCAAACATGTGATTGTGAAAATTAGATTACCTCAGAGAGCCCTCGGAGAGGTATTACAGAAATAAATCCTAAATTCCACCAAAATACACTACAGTCCAAAAGTATGTGGACACCCCTTCAAATTAGTGGATTCAACTATTGCAGCCACACCCGTTGCTGACGGGTATATAAAAGACAGGCGCACACAGCCATGCAATCTCCAAAGACAAACATTGGCGGTAGAATGTCCCGTACTGAAGAGCTCACTGACTTTCAACGTGGCACCGTTATGGCACCGTTATTCGTGGCACCGTTATTCCAACAAAAAAGAGCTGCCACGGTCAACTGTAAGTAATGTTATTGTGAATTTGAAACATCTAGGAGCAACAATGGCTCAGCCGCGAAGTGGTAGGCCACACAAGCTGACAGAACAGGACCTCTGAGTGTTGAAGCGTGAGGCGCAAAAAAAATTGTATGTCCTCTGTTGCAACCAGCACTATAGAGTTACAAACTGCCTCTGGAAGCAACATCACTTCAAGAACTGTTCTTTGGGAGCTTCATGAAATGGGATTCCATGGCCGAGCAGCCGTACACAAGCATACGATCACCATGCGCAATGCCTAGCATCGGCTGAAGCGGTGTAATAGCTCACCGCCAGCGGAAACGTGTTCTCTGGAGTGATAAATCATGCTTCACCATCTGGCAGTCCGACGGACGAATGGCAAGAGTTTGGGGAAGGCCCTTTCCTGTTTCAGCAAGACAATGCCCCAGTGCACAAAGTGAGGTCCATACAGAATTGGTTTGTCAAGATCGGTGTGGAAGAACATGACTTACCTGCACAGAGTTCTGACTTCAACCCCATCAAACACCTTTGGGATGAATTGGAAAGCAGACTGCGAGCCAGGCTTAATCGCCCAACATCAGTGCCCAACCTCACTAATACTCTTTTGGCTGAATGGAAGCAAGACCCCGCAGAAACATTCCAACATCTAGTGGAAAGGCTTCCCAGAAGAGTGGAAGCTTTATAGCAGCAAAGGGAGGACAAATTTCATATTAATGCCCATGATTTTGGAATGAGATGTTCGACTAGCAATCCACATACTTTTGGTCATATAGTGTATCTTATCCAGCAGGCTTCTCTCTTGCCTGATTTGATGTCACCTAAATTTGAGCCGAATCCTGCCGGCACCTCTACGATTTGGACTGTTTGTTCCGGAAAATATTTGTCCGGATCCGGTACCTCTCGTGGCATTCATTTTTTTTAAAAACTTTTTGCAATGTAAAAATTACAATAAAAGCGATCATAGATCTTTTTTTTTTTGCCTCTGTTAATTCCCCAGCACCCATAAAAAAACGTTATGTGAAAAAATACATTTTCAACCCATGTCTAATGCTGTAAGGCCCGGGTTTATGGTTTGCACTACATTGTAACCCATGTTTGAGACCAACGCTTGGCCGTAGCTGTGTGAGAAGCATGCCAGTATCTCTCACATAACTAGAATGAGATTCACTTTCTATGATATCACTCCCTCTCTGCTCTGTTAGACATGAGCTTGCAACTCTCATCTCTCCAGCTTTGCACTTCATAATTGATTTCCTTATAGAATCAACCTCCCGAGTGGCGCAACGGTCTAAGGCACTGCACTGCAGCGCTAGAGATTTCACTACAGACCCGGGTTAAATCCCGGGCTGTATCACAACCGGCCGTGGTCGGTAGTCCCATAGGGCGGCGCACAATTGGCCCAACGTCGTCCGGGTTAGGGGGAGGTTTGGCCGGGGAGTTTTTCTTGGCTCATTGAGCTCTAGCGACACCTTGTGGTGGGCCGGGCGCCTGCAGGATGACAAAAAAAATTTTGACAAAAAAAGAGAGAGAGAGGCTTTTGGCACGAGCGCATCGGCCATCACCAGCAAGTGAGCTGTGCATCATTGGGTGAGTCAGTGAAACTGGGAAGCATTTTTAGGACTATAATTTCCTCCACATAATGTAACCTACAAAATGTGTCTCCACACACCTAGGCCTAGGCTATTGATGGACTCAAGACAAGGTTGTTTTTATTAATCTCAGATTCTCAGTTTGTCAGTGTCAAAGTAGCCTGCCATTTCAATCATTTGTGCGCTATTAAAAACTATTCGGCCAAAGTCTCCAGTCATGTAAAATGACTAGAATGACATGAAATGCGTTTATAAAAGGCCACATTTTCCCCAGACCCTATGCTACTAAAAATGTTCCCCATGTGTACAACTTCTGTAAGTGCCTCTACTCTACTGCTCTATGCCACAACGCAAATGCGATTAAATTAATGCAATGCTTTACTATAAAAGGTGATTATTTTCCTCATGTGTTCCGCTACCTCAGAACTCCCCAAGTCACCTCGCGCTCACTTTTTGTTCCTGCACCTCCCGATTTACAAATTTAAGCACTGCTGCCTAAATCACATATCATACATCAACAGCCAACATATTCCACAACTGCCACTTTTGAGATACTGCATAAGCTAAATATGTTTGTAAAAATTCATCCAATATTGTGCCTGCTGACTACGCTACGTCTTTTTCCACAGACAAGCGTAAAATGTAGGGCTAGTTACAGCTCTAAAAGTATTAGTTATTAAACTATACATTGTGCTCACATTTTTTGTTCCTTGCATTACGTTTCAATAATGTGATCATTACTTTTGCTTTTACAGTTTTACGTTTTACAAGCTTGCCAATATTGTTAAAATCCCACTTTGGAGAACAAACTTTAACATTGTAGAAGAAGAAAAAGTCAAACAGAACTCTCCAGACTCTGGTAGAATCGCTACTGGGTGACATGTCGTTGGCGTAGCTCAACTTCCCGATGTCTAATTTATGAAAAGGAGAAAAAGCCTGTACACACACAGGTTTCCAGCAATGTGTACTAATCAAAGGATTTGGAGTAGCCGAGTGGAAGGGGAGGCACTTGATGTTTTGTCAGCTTGAGTGGCGTGCAGAGAGAGTGGGGAGGCACTCTGTACTGTTCGTCACAGAGGTTGCATCAAAGGGGAAACACACACACAGGTGCTCCAGTGAAGAGTAGATGGCTGGGAGATTAAAAGAAAAAGTGTGTGTGTTCCTGGTGTATAAGCCCCGATGAGGGTGAGTCAATGAGGGGATTGGAGTTGGAGTTTTGTTTGAGCGAAAGATACAGGTAAAGCAAGAAAAAAGTACTTTGTGGTGATTCAAACTCTGCTCTGTTAGAGCACTTGTATATGGATGAATTCATCAATGCGAATCATCTATTACGGCGTCCCGTATAAGCGTAGGGATTGTCAGCTGCAATTGAGACCGAGGTATTAGATTGACTCAACCGACATTTACCTTTTCGCTTTTTGATTCAGGAAGCTGAGCTCGAGTAGCTCAAGTTTTATGCTTCTGTGTGATAAAACCAGACATAAGTTGTTCTATCATAAGGTGAAAAGCAGTGCAGCTTCAATAGTGTGTGTGTGTCTAGTGTGGCCTCTTCTCTACCCACTAACTTCAAGTCTCCAGACTTTATGTCTATTCCCCCTGAATCTTCCTCAGTCAGAATCCCCATCCCCCGGGACAACAATTCCTTCTATGACAATATCAATTAAAGACATATCTGGGGGATAGTATTGACTGCCACATGACAAGATCAAATATTTATCCTCATCCAATCACAAACAAATGAGATGCGCTGCAATGCTTCATCGGGATGTGTGGATTTCAATTTTCTCCCAATTCTAAACCCAGCTTAATGGAGTGATTTTAGTGCCAAAATAAATTGAATTACTATTGAATTCAAGTGATTTAATAAATAGTTTCTTAGCCCCTGACCCTAAGGCTGCGGCTGATGAGAGCATTTATCTGTGTGAGGCGGCAGAAAACAACTCTCACCCGGCTATTATCATGTGTGTGGCGTTAGATGAAGAGAAAGGAATTTAAGAGAAAAGATGGTGGCTGCTTCGGACATTATTATTGAGAGCATCCTGTCGGGCTGTATCACCGCCTGGTGCGGCAAATTCACCGCCCACAACTGCAGGGCTCTCCAGAGGGTGGTGCGGTCTGCACAAGACATCACCGGGGGCAAACTACCTGCCCTCCAGGACACCTACAGCACCCGACAGGAAGGCCAAAAAGATGATCAAGGACAACAACCAACCGAGCCACTGCCTGTTCACCCCACTACCACCCAGAAGGCGAGATCAGTACAGGTGCATCAAAGCAGGGACCGAGAGACTGAAAAACAGCTTCTATCTCAAGGCCATCAGACTGTTAAACAGTTATCACTAACACAGAGAGGCTGCTGCCTACATACAGACCTGAAGTCATTGGCCACTCTAACAAATGGATCAGTAGTCACTTTATCAATGCCACTTTAATGATGATGTTTACATATCTTGCACTACTCATCACATACAGTATGTATACAGTATACTGTATTTTATACCATTTATTACATCTCATCTATGCTGGTTGGCCATGGCCCATCCATATACTTCTATGTACATATTCTTCTTCCATACCTTAGACTTGTGTGTATTAGGTAGTTGTTGTGGAATTGTTAGATTACTTGTTAGATATTGCTGCGCTGTAGGAACTAGAAGCACAAGCAGTTCACTACACTCGCAATAACATCTGCTAACCATGTGTATGTGATCAATAACATTTGATTTGATTTGATTTATTCACAATAACACCCAATTGTGCAAAGAGAGACTGATATAGACTTGCCAGAGTGAACGTGGCTAACATAACACTCTTTTTCTTCATGCTCGGTCATGTCGAAACCACACGACCAATGGCTTGGGTCGTCAAGATAATGAAATCAGCACATACTTGGAGTATCTGCTAAATGAGATTTGATTACCAAACGAAAGCTATTACTGACTAAAGCGAACCATTTGTTTTTCAAACCAACAGTCCTTCAACACATGACTTGGATCCCTTACCACTCTAACTGAAGACGTGATAGATCATGAACGGTACTCAGGAACCTCATTGGACATCCATGTATTTGCCCCGATGATAAAGTACATGATGTATTTCAGTTTCCATCTACACAGATTCCATGAAGTCCTTTACAAAACGGCAGCCAAATAATAGATGTACATATATCATCAACCATAACAGAGAGTGTGACTTCTACACAGGTTGACAAACATTTCAGGAGGTCAACTTGTTCTATTTCTCTACTGTTTAAACTGGCAAGTTAACGGGCAGCTAAATACAGGCCAGCTGATCTCTAAAACAGACCTTGCTAATGACAAGGCTAATTTTCTAGCCTTTGCATCCGTGCAGTGTCCCAGTGTAGAGAGACCTTTAAGAATATCTTTAATCTTTCCTAATTTCCTTTCTCAGTGCTGTGCCGAAATTGGAAAGCTTCCCCAATTAGGTTTATGAAGAACCACAATACGGGAGCTGTGAAGTGTGATGCCACCATGGCAACCGCAAAGTCACATATTAGCAATGTAATTACACTTGCTCTTTTGAATGGAAAATATAGTGGAGGGTGGAGATAAGGTGGAGAGAAACATTCTCACCCATCTTGCCAAATCAACCATCTGGTTTTGGAAGGGATTAGGACCCACTCGGATCTCCTGTTTTTTAATCGCTAGTCATGCATGTGATCGATTGCTAGTCCGTGAGGTCACTCAGTTCAGTTACCTTTGTAAGAACTAACAGGTTTCATGAGTGTTCGCTGAATAGTGTCTTTACTTAGTTTTTCCACACATGTACCCGTTTTGTCATAGGTTTTCACATCTAATACTTACTGTATGTCTGCAAAGACATAGGAAGCGTTGGAGGAAAACATCCTCTTTTTTGTTTGTGGGTGGAAAACCTGGATTTGTTACAATCGACCTCTGACTCTGTGCTCTCTACACAAAGATCACTGTTTTAATTCTTTGTCAAGAGATATTGAACATATGGTGTCCATATTAGGACAGTCGCACATTATGGAAGTTGCGTCCGTCATTTTACTGTACAGTTGTTTGCTCAGTTTCAATCCAAGGCTTATACCAAAGGGATAACTGAGTTTAAAGTAAGTTTAGCCAAGTTTTGAGAAAACTCTGAATGAACCCTCTCAGAAACAAACAAGGAATTATAACTATTCACAAATACCTGTTAGCACTGCGAAGTGTTGCCTACACACAGTGTTAGACAAGCTAGCTAGTTTGAAGTTCCAGATCAAATGTACAGTGCTGTGAAAAGTATTTGCCCCGTCTGATTTTCTGCATTTGATTTTCACTGAATTATCAGAACTTCAACCAAAACCTAATATTATATAAAAGGAACCCTGAGTGAACAAATTATACATATTCCATTTATTTATTAAAGAAAGTTATGCAGCACCAAATGCCCCTGTGGGAAAAAGTAATCGCCCCCCTTAGACTCGATAATTGGTTACGCCATCTTTAGCTTTAGCTCCAAAACGTTCCATTTCTTATTCTTCAACCATTCTGATGTAGACTTGATTGTGTGTTTTGGATCATTGTCTTGCTGCATGAACCAGCTGCGCTTCAGCTTCAGCTTCAGCTTCAGCTCACAGACGGATGGCCTGACATTCTCCTGTAGAATTCTGATATTGAACTGAGGTCATGGTTCCTTCAATGATGGCAAGGCGTCCATGTCCTGACGCAGCAACACATCCCCGAACCATGACCACCATGCTTGACCGTTGGTATGAGGTTCTTACTGTGAAATCCCTTTTCGATTTTTTATTTGTTTATACCTTCCGGTCACCTGCCTCACCCAATGTGATACGGAACCGCTATTATCTTTACATTTTTAGAACACACTCAAGAACCTCCAGAAGCTAACCAGCTAACTGGCTACAAGCTATTTGGTCATTGTTAGTTTTCTAACCTGGATAACACTCGCCAGTCCAGCTTCCCTGCCCCATCCACCGCTGCCCCTTGGACACTGATCACTTGGCTACATAGCTGATGCATGCTGGACTGTCCATTAATCACGGTAATCCATTCTGCTTGTTTATGTTTTATCTGTCGGCCCCAGCCGCACTTAGGCTCTGTGTGTAGTTAATCCGACCCTCTCTGCCTAATCAATCGCCATTCTACCTGCTGTTGTTGTGCTAGCTGATTAGCTGTTGTCTCACCTACTGTTTTAGCTAGCTCTCCCAATTCAACACCTGTGATTACTGTATGCCTCGCTGTATGTCTTTCTCAAATGTCAATATGCCTTGTATACTGTTGTGCAGGTTAGTTATCATTGTTTTAGTTTACAATGGAGCCCCTAGTTCCACTCTTTATACCCCTGTTACCTCCTTTGTCCCACCCCCCACACATGCGGTGACCTCACCCATTACAACCAGCATGTCCAGAGATACAACCTCTCTCATCATCACCCAGTGCCTGGGCTTACCTCCGCTGTACCCGCACCTCACCATACCCCTGTTTGCGCATTATGCCCTGAATATATTCTACCATGCCCAGAAACCTGCTCCTCTTATTCTCTGTCCCCAACGCCCTAGGCGACCAGTTTTGATAGCCTTCAGCCGCACCCTCATACTACTCCTTCTCTGTTCCGCGGGTGATGTGGAGGTAAACCCAGGCCCTGCATGTCCCCAGGCACCCTCATTTGTTGACTTCTGTGATCGAAAAAGCCTTGGTTTCATGCATGTCAACATCAGAAGCCTCCTCCCTAAGTTTGTCTTACTCACTGCTCTAGCACACTCTGCTAACCCTGATGTCCTTGCCGTGTCTGAATCCTGGCTCAGGAAGGCCACCAAAAATTCTGAGATTTCCATACCCAACTATAACATCTTCCGTCAAGATAGAACTGCCAAAGGAGGAGGAGTTGCAGTCTACTGCAGAGATAGCCTGCAAAGTAATGTCATACTTTCCAGGTCCATACCCAAACAGTTCGAACTACTAATTTTGAAAATTACTCTCTCCAGAAATAAGTCTCTCACTGTTGCCGCCTGCTGCCGACCCCCCTCAGCTCCCAGCTGTGCCCTGGACACCATTTGTGAATTGATCGCCCCCCATCTAGCTTCAGAGTTTGTTCTGTTAGGTGACCTAAACTGGGATATGCTTAACACCCCGGCAGTCCTACAATCTAAGCTAGATGCCCTCAATCTCACTCAAATCATCAAGGAACCCACCAGGTACAACCCTAACTCTGTAAACAAGGGCACCCTCATTGACGTCATCCTGACCAACTGGCCCTCCAAATACACCTCCGCTGTCTTCAACCAGGATCTCAGCGATCACTGCCTCATTGCCTGTATCCGCTATGGAGCCGCAGTCAAACGACCACCCCTCATCACTGTCAAACGCTCCCTAAAACACTTCTGTGAGCAGGCCTTTCTAATCGACCTGGCCCGGGTATCCTGGAAGGACATTGACCTCATCCCGTCAGTTGAGGATGCCTGGTCTTTCTTTAAAAGTAACTTCCTCACCATTTTAGATAAGCATGCTCCGTTCAAAAAATGCAGAACTAAGAACAGATATAGCCCCTGGTTCACTCCAGACCTGACTGCCCTCGACCAGCACAAAAACATCCTGTGGCGGACTGCACTAACATCGAACAGTCCCCGCGATATGCAACTGTTCAGGGAAGTCAGGAACCAATACACACAGTCAGTCAGGAAAGCTAAAGCCAACTTCTTCAGGCAGAAGTTTGCATCCTGTAGCTCCAACTCCAAAAAGTTCTGGGACACTGTGAAGTCCATGGAGAACAAGAGCACCTCCTCCCAGCTGCCCACTGCACTGAGGCTAGGTAACACGGTCACCACCGATAAATCCATGATTATCGAAAACTTCAACAAGCATTTCTCAACGGCTGGCCATGCCTTCCGCCTGGCTACTCCAACCTCGTCCAACAGCCCCCCCCCCCCCGCAGCTACTCGCCCAAGCCTCTCCAGGTTCTCCTTTACCCAAATCCAGATAGCAGATGTTCTGAAAGAGCTGCAAAACCTGGACCCGTACAAATCAGCTGGGCTTGACAATCTGGACCCTCTATTCCTGAAACTATCCGCCGCCATTGTCGCAACCCCTATTACCAGCCTGTTCAACCTCTCTTTCATATCGTCTGAGATCCCCAAGGATTGGAAAGCTGCCGCAGTCATCCCCCTCTTCAAAGGGGGCGACACCCTGGACCCAAACTGTTACAGACCAATATCCATCCTGCCCTGCCTATCTAAGGTCTTCGAAAGCCAAGTCAACAAACAGATCACTGACCATCTTGAATCCCACCGTACCTTCTCCGCTGTGCAATCTGGTTTCCGAGCCGGTCACGGGTGTACCTCAGCCACGCTCAAGGTACTAAACGATATCATAACCGCCATCGATAAAAGACAGTACTGTGCAGCCGTCTTCATAGACCTTGCCAAGGCTTTCGACTCTGTCAATCACCGTATTCTTATCGGCAGACTCAGTAGCCTCGGTTTTTCGGATGACTGCCTTGCCTGGTTCACCAATTACTTTGCAGACAGAGTTCAGTGTGTCAAATCGGAGGGCATGCTGTCCGGTCCTCTGGCAGTCTCTATGGGGGTGCCACAGGGTTCAATTCTCGGGCCGACTCTTTTCTCTGTATATATCAATGATGTTTCTCATGCTGCGGGCGATTCCCTGATCCACCTCTACGCAGACGACACCATTCTATATACTTCCGGCCCGTCCTTGGACACTGTGCTATCTAACCTCCAAACGAGCTTCAATGCCATACAGCACTCCTTCCGTGGCCTCCAACTGCTCTTAAACGCTAGTAAAACCAAATGTATGCTTTTCAACCGTTCGCTGCCTGCACCCGCACGCCTGACCAGCATCACCACCCTGGATGGTTCCGACCTTGAATATGTGGACATCTATAAGTACCTAGGTGTCTGGCTAGACTCTAAACTCTCCTTCCAGACCCATATCAAACATCTCCAATCGAAAATCAAATCAAGAGTCGGCTTTCTATTCCGCAACAAAGCCTCCTTCACTCACGCCGCCAAACTTACCCTAGTAAAACTGACTATCCTACCGATCCTCGACTTCGGCGATGTCATCTACAAAATTGCTTCCAACACTCTACTCAGCAAACTGGATGCAGTTTATCACAGTGCCATCCGTTTTGTCACTAAAGCACCTTATACCACCCACCACTGCGACTTGTATGCTCTAGTCGGCTGGCCCTCGCTACATATTCGTCGCCAGACCCACTGGCTCCAGGTCATCTACAAGTCCATGCTAGGTAAAGCTCCGCCTTATCTCAGTTCACTGGTTACGATGGCAACACCCATCCGTAGCACGCGCTCCAGCAGGTGTATCTCACTGATCATCCCTAAAGCCAACACCTCATTTGGCCGCCTTTCGTTCCAGTTCTCTGCTGCCTGTGATTGGAACGAATTGCAAAAATCGCTGAAGTTGGAGACTTTTATCTCCCTCACCAACTTCAAACATCTGCTATCTGAGCAGCTAACCGATCGCTGCAGCTGTACATAGTCTATTGGTAAATAGCCCACCCATTTTCACCTACCTCATCCCCATACTGTTTTTATTTATTTATTTTTCTGCTCTTTTGCACACCAATATCTCTATCTCTACCTTTACATAACCATCTGATCATTTATCACTCCAGTGTTAATCTGCATAATCGTAATTATTTGCCTACCTTCTCATGCCTTTTGCACACAATGTATATATAGACTCCCCTTTTTTCTACTGTGTTATTGACTTGTTAATTGTTTACTCCATGTGTAACTCTGTGTTGTCTGTTCACACTGCTATGCCTTATCTTGGCCAGGTCGCAGTTGCAAATGAGAACTTGTTCTCAACTAGCCTACCTGGTTAAATAAAGGTGAAATAAAAAATAAATAAAAAAAATGCAATGTTTGGTTTCCACCAGACATAATGGGGCCCATGTCAGTCAAAAGGTTCCACTTTTGACTCATCTGTCCATAGAACATTGTTCCAGAATTCTTGACGATCATCCAGGTGCTTTTTGGCAAACTTGAGATGAGCATTCATGTTCTTCTTAGTGAGCAATGGTTTCCGCATTGCTACTCTGCCTTGAATTCCATTTTTGCCCAGTGCCTTTAATGGTGAAATCATGAACACTGACCTTAGCCAAGGCAAGAGAGGCCTGGAGATCCCTGGATGTTGTTCTATGGTTCTTTGTGACTTCCTGGACGATTTTACAGCTAGGTCTTGAAGGAATTTTGGCAGGACGGCCACTCCTGTCACAAAGTTTATCCATTTGGACAATATGGCTCTGACTGTGGTTTGGTGGATTTATTTTGATCGTGGCATGACATGCCTGTAGAACCTGTGTGCTGACAACTTCGCTCTGATGTCATTCAGATTAATATTGGGCAGGGCTGGCCCAAATTAGGGCTGGTTGTTAACCAAAGTACTCAAATAGCTGACTCCAATTATCCCTCTAATTGGGTTGAGTTAACTAGGCATAACATAACAGTATTGATAAGGTATGAACACAGGATAAATACAGACTGAGAAAGGAACCCAAGGGAGTGACAGATAAAGTGGAGGTGACCAGGAAAGTAATGGAGTCCAGGTGAGTATCATAATAATCTGCAGGTGCACGTAATGATGGATGCCAGGTGTGCGTAATGATGGATCCCAGGACCGGTGGTTAGTATACCGGTGACGCCGAACGCCGGAGGGGAGGAGCGGGAGTAGATGCCACAAAATGAAAGAAGCACCAAACTTTGGGGTCATTTTTTTTCTCTCAGACTGCCACTACAACCCACAAAAAGATCTGACCAAATTTACTGTGAAAATGTGAAATAATGCACACATTTGTTAGTGTTAGTGAGCAAGATAATCCATCCACTTGACAAGTGTGGCATATCAATAAGCTGATTAAAAAGCATGATCATTACACAGGTGCACCTTGACCTGGGGACAATAAAAGGCCACTGTAAAATGTGCAATATTGTCACACAACACAATGCCACAGACCTCTCACATTTTGAGGAGTGTAATAAAGCCCTTTTGTGGGGAAAAACTCATTCTGATAGGCTGGGCCTGGTTCCGCAGTGGGTGGGCCTGGTTCCCCACCCATGGCTCTGCCCATGCCCAGTCAAGTGAAATATAGATTAGGGCCTAATGAATTTATTTGAATTGAACTGTAACCCAGTAAAATCGTTGACATTGTTCCATGTTGCGTTTATATTTTTGCTCAGTATAGCTTTGGCTGAGACATTTAACTTTGCCCTCCCTTATTGTGCACTACAATACCTAATCCAGTGTTTGTTCTGAGAAAAGGGTTGCGTGATTTGGCCATGTTTTGATAGATCTATATTCAAAGTGTAATATTTTCATAGAAATACTCCTTGATTTAGAATATCAGAGGACTGTTGAATAATGCATCGGCATATGAGACCTTTGAATAAGCCCAACTAATGAAAAGGAGACATACTCCTCTGCCTCACCCACAACCCCCTTGTTATTTCATCATTCAAACCCGTGCCTGCACCACACACACTCACACATGTCAAAGCACACTGAACTTTTATCCTTATCGGGAATAACCTTGAACCTTTGGGGAAGAGTAAATGCAGAAATAAAATATTATTTGCCTGCGCTACAGATGATTATATCAGTCTGCTAATACAGGACTAGTAAAAGCCCATTGCACAACTTTTGTCATTTAAAATAAATACATATTAAAATACTTTGAAAAATGAATATGTATTTTTATTCAGATTTTTCAGGGGGGTTCTGCAGCACCCTCAGCATCCCTACCTCCTGAGGCTATGCCTCTGCATCTTATGGAACATCCAGGTGTCTGTCTTCCTCTTCTGCTGGTTCGTTGCTTGTGAGAAAGAATGATGACTGTGTGTGAACAGTGAGATAAGTGAGGAAAGAAGAGGTAAATATAAAAATGGAAGCTGTTGTTACTTAAGAGTAGTTTCATTTCTCCACCCCCTTCCCTCAGCTGTTTACTAAAACGTGATAAAATGTGACAATGAGCAGTGGTGAACTATGCAGAGCCCTCTTGGCAGCCATTGTAGTGCTTGGAACTCCCTGAGGGGTGTACTACAGCGTGGGATAAGGAGTTAGCGACCTAGCATTGTTAAATTCTTCAACTCAGGATTTAAGGTGACATGAAAGTGTCTCACCTTTAGCCAGGTACATTTCTATGGCAACAAATCCTTCAGAACTAGCCTGCTCTGTTGCTGGCTAACTCCCTCCCTCTTGTAAAGATTGCATCATGCTCCAGACTACATGAGGGAGACAATTCAAATGTTATTTTGTGTAAAAAAACAACATACACATACCACATATCACAATACACATTTTTAAATGATAGGATGCATTTGAAACGTCACGCACAGTAAAACTATTTTAGGCCTATGACTTAATACAATTATTTTATCGATAGGAGTGGGGGGGAAAGGTGACTGTGCATTGCTAAGCACACCAAAGAATTGGCATGACAACATTGATCTCATTTCGATTTTGGCAAAAAATGTAATGTGGCACTGGCCCACCCATGGATTGCTGATTCAACATTGTTTCAACTAAGAGTTTGTTGTGGAAATTCTAACCAAGTGAGAGAGAAGAGACTTTAAATTTCTTCAAACAATCAACCTTTAAAATTGATTCATTATTGCATTAATGGAGCTGGGCAACGACCACCCGTAGGGGTTTATATAGAAACTGCTTATTCATGGTTGGTTCCACCCCTCCCTGGCAGATTGGGGCATCATAAGCTACCTTGTTTTCTTCTTGTGGCTATGTGTATTGGGTGTGTGAGGTCATAGCGTACAAACAAGTGATAAAGTTACTCCCTTCCGCCGATAGAATTGTCAATGATGTTTTTCAATGTTTTCCTAGCCACCGTGCTTCTACACCTGCATTGCTTGCTGTTTGGGGTTTTAGGCTGGATTTCTGTACAGCGCTTTGAGATATCAGCTGATGTACAAAGGGCTATATAAATACATTTGATTTGATTTGATTTGAACAGCACCTCTTCTACCTTAGAAGGCTGAAGAAATTTGGCTTGTCACCTAAAACCCTCACTACTTTTACAGATGCACAGTTGAGAGGATCCTGTCGGGCTGCATCACCGCCTGGTACGGCAACTGCACCGCCCATAATGCCAGGGCTCTCCAGAAGGTGGGGCAGTCTGCACAACGCATCACCGGGGGCAAACTACCTGCCCTCCAGGACACCTACAGCACCCGATGTCACAGGAAGGCCAAAAAGATCATCAAGGACAGCAACCACCCAAGCCACTGCCTGTTCACTCCGCTACCATCCAGAAGGCGAGGTCAGTACAGATGCATCAAAGCTGGGACCGAGAGACTGAAAAACAGCTTCTATCTCAAGGCCATCAGACTGTTAAACAGCCATCACTAACACAGAGAGGCTGTTGCCTACATACATACAGACTTCAAATCATTGGCCACTTTAATACATGTCACTAGTCACTTTAATAATGCCATTTTAACAATGTTTACATTTGTTGCATCAGTCATCGCATATGTATATCCTGTATTTTATACTATCCATTGCATCTTGCCTATACCTCTTGGTAATTTCTCATCCATATATTTATATGTATATATTCTTATTCCATTCCTTTACTTAGATTTGTGTGTATTAATTAGGTGGTTGTTGTGGAATTGATATTGCTGCACTGTCGGAACTAGAAGCACAAGTATTTTGCTACACTCGCAATAACATATGCTAACTATATGCATGTGACCAATAACATTTGATTTGATTTGATTTGGAACAGGATGCACCTGAGCTTAATTTCGAGTCTCATAGCAAAGGGTCTGAATACTAAAAATAAGGTATTTTAGTTTTTTATTTTGTATAAATTTGCAAACATTTTTGAAAAAATGTTTTTGGTTTGACATTATGGGGTATTGTGTGTAGATTGATGAGGAACATGTTTTATTTAATACATTTTTGAATAAGGCTGTAACGTAACAAAATGTGGAAAAAGTCAAGGGGTCTGAATACTTCCCTAATGAAATGTATAGGATTATCAAAGATATAAGCATTGAGTGTACCATAAAAGCCTTTAGAAGTGATTGTTGAAAGTTCATGCGAATCTAATTTACATTCCACTATAGCACATATTTGTATTTGTTTTCGAAGATGTGCACCATATGTTGTCACAGGGTTTGTGTCTTACCCTCTCTTTCTCTCTGTATTTTCTCTCTTCATCTTTTCTCTTGCTCTATTAACCCCATAACCAACACACTGGTGCACTCTGCTCTCTGATTGTGTCTCTCCTCTCTTGATGAGAGGAGTGCATTATGCATGGGACAACCTAAGGGCGAGAAAAAGAAGACTCTCACATGCTCCCTCGCTTTCTTGCTTCTTTATTTGTTTGATTTGATTCAGTGTGTGTGTGCGTGAGTGTGTGTGTGCGTGAGTGTGTGCGTGAGTGTGTGTAAAAGTATGGGGTGAGAGTAAAAGCTATGTTAAGTGTGAAAGAGAGAACCAGTGGGACCAGTACATCAATATGCTGTATGAGGTGTCTTCCCCCCTGGAGTCAATCTCTCCTCACATCTTAAAGAGGAGAGATGGACCTGTCACAAGACAGCCACAGCCATCAATTTCTGACACCCAACATACTAACTGACTGACTGACTCTCTCTCTCTCTCTCTCTCTCTCTCTCTCTTTCTCTCTCTCTCTCTCTCTCTCTCTCTCTCTCTGCTGAAGTGAGTGAGTTATTTGTTAGGTGCACATATTTTGGCTTGGGAGGTAGAGGGAGCTGACCTTGGAGACCCACAGTGGAGGTGTCACAATACCCACTTCAAATAAGGGCTGTGATTCGCTGTGTTTCGTGTAGGCTTACCCTGGCGTGACATTTTGATAACCATGTAAAGCTCTCGGACAAGGTAACTTTTATCAATATATTTCTCTCTATTTACTCCCAGATTTGAAAATGCTAATTACCATTTGCAAAACTACAAATCCATGCAAACTCCTGCAGGTCATTTCTAGCTGATACCTTTGCTAACGGGTGCTGTGTCAATTTAAAACTTGCACAAGATAGTTCATAGAATTGTCCATTTAAAGAAATGTAGCCTATTTATTCATTACCACATTTATCTAACATTAGGTTGTTAATCTAGAGATTCTTACATTTGCTTCAATTCGTCAGTCTAGATCAGATGATCGTGGCATTTGTAGTTCTTGGCATCTGTAGTCACTTATTTTGTACGTAATGTTTCTGCCACCGTCTCTTATGACCGAAAAGAGCTTCTGGATATCAGGACAGAGATTACTCACCTCGTACTGGACAAATACTTTTTCTTTAACAAGTCGGACGTGAAGGATTTACTTCAGACACCGGACAAGGCCCAACTCCCCATTATTCGCTGGAAGAAGAAACAGAGAAACCGGGGACGTGGGTCAGGGTACCTTGTAAGGATCCGACAGCGAGTGGGTAATCCGCCTCTACCATTAGTCCTATTAGCCAACATGCAATCATTGGATAATAAATGGATGAGCTCTGATCAAGACTAACCTACCAACGGGACATTAAAAACTGTATTATCTTATGTTTCACCGAGTCATGACTGAACGACCACATGGATTACATACAGATGAATGGGTTTTCCGTGCATCGGCAAGATATAATAGCTGCCTCCGATAAGACAAGGGGGTAGCGGTTTGTGTCTATTTGTAAATAACAGCTGGTGCACAAAATCTTATATTAAGGAAGTCTCAAGGTTTTGCACGCCTGAGTTAAAGTATTCCATGATAAGCTGTAGTCCATATTATTTACCACACTATATTTTTAGTAGCTGTCTGTTTACCACAGCAAACTGATGATGGCACTAAGACCGCATTCAACGAGCTGTATAAGGCGTTTTACCTCATTTCTACCAGCATGTTACACGTGCAACCAGAGGGAAAAACCCTAGACCATCTTTACTCCATACACAGAGACACGTACAAAGCTCTCCCACACTCTCCATTTGGCAAATCTGATCATAATTCTATCCTCCAGATTCCTGCTTACAAGCAAAAACTAAAGCAGGAAGTACCAGGGACATGTTCAATATGGAAGTGATCAGATGACGCAGATGCTAAGCTACAGGACTGTTTTGCTAGCACAGACTGGAATATGTTCCCAGATTCTTCCAATGGCATTGAGGAGTACACCACATCAGTCACTGGCTTCATCAATTAGTGCATCGATGACGTCGTCCCTACCATGACCGTACGTACATACTCCAACAAGAAGCCATGGACTACAGGCAACATCCACACCAAGCTTAAGGGCTGCTGCTTTTAAGGAGAGGGACTCTAAACCGGACGCTTATTAGAAATCCCACTATGCCCTCCGACGAAACATCAAGTAGGCAAAGAGTCAATACAGGACTAAGATTGAATCGTACTACCCCGGCTCCGATGCTTGTCGGATATAGCAAGGTTGCAAACTTTTACGGACTACAAAGGGAAGCACAGCCGAGAGCTGCACAGTGACACAAGCCTACCAGACGAGCTAAATTACGCCGATGCTTGCTTCGAGGCAAGCAACATTGAAGCATGCATGAGAGGACCAGCTGTTCTCCCCCCCGATCACACAACAGTGATAGGCCTGATCACAGATGACGGTGATCAAGACAAAGGAGATGATTGTGGACTACAGAAAAGGAGGGCTGAGCACACACCCCATTCTCATCGACGGGGCTGTAGTGGAGCATGTTGAGAGCTTCAAGTTCCTTGGTGTCCACATCACCAACAAACTGTTATGGTCCAAACACACCAATATAGTCGTGAAGTTGGCATAACAACACCTATTCCCCCTCAGGACTCTGAAAAGATTTGGCATGGGTCCTCAGATCCTCAAAAGGTTCTACAGCTGCACCATCGAGAGCATCTTGGCTGGTTGCATCACTGCCTGGTATGGCAACTGCTCGGCCTCCAACTGCAAGGCACTACAGAGGTTATTGCGTACAGCCCATTACATCATTGGGGCCAAGCTTCCTGCCATACAGGACCTCTATACCAGGTGGTGTCAGAGGAAGGCCCTAAAAATTGTCAAAGACTCCAGCCACACTAGTCATGGACTGTTCTGTCTGGTACTGCACAGCAAGCGGTACCGGAGCATCCTCAAATCCTCAAAGGTTCTACAGCTGCACCATCGAGAGCATCACTGCCTGGTATGGCAACTGCTTGGCCTCCAACTGCAAGGCACTACAGAAGGTAGTGCGTACGGCCCAGTACATCACCGGGGCCAAGCTTCCTGTCATCCAGGACCTCTATACCAGGTGTTGTCAGAGGAAGGTTCTAAAAATTGCCAAAGACTCCAGCCACCCTAGTCACAGACTGTTCTCTATGCTACCGCAGGACAAGCAGTACAGCAGCACCAATTCTAGGTCTAAAATGCTCTGTACCTCTGTACCAGAAACCCCTGTATATAGTCTCAATACTGTTATTTTATTGTTGCTGTTTAATTTTTTTCTTATTTTTCTATTTTCATCTTTAAAAAAAATGTAAATACATTTTTTACTTCAGTTATTTTAGTAAATACTTTCTTAGCACTTATTTTTCTTAAAACTGCATTGTTGGTTTAGGGATTGTAAGTAAGCATTTCATTGCAAGGTCTACGGTACACCTGTTGTATTCGGTGCATATGACAAATACAATTTGATTTGATTGATTTGAAATGTTTCTAATAA